>NC_141990.1:201146869-201446869 GCF_049901715.1 Pseudonaja textilis | reverse complement strand
ATAATAATCTAAACGAATATATTTATGGTATCTTAAAACTTTAATAATATATAACTTGTTTTTAACTTGATGTGCATTTTTTTCCCATTAATTCAACAATCCCTGTGTTAGGTTGGACAAGATTGTGTTATAGAATACTCATCTGATTTTTTTTTCTTAATTTCCTAAGAAAAATATTTTTTGTACAATTTCTAACAATTTTAGTACAAATTTCCCTGATATGATTGTGTTACATAACTTTTTCCTGGGTGTATTTTTTTTTAAAAAAAACATAAAACTTCACAATGTAAAGAAATCTCTTTTAACACCCAAACTCTGCAAATAGATACATTCTTTTTCTAATCGTTTCTCACAACAAATGGTTTGTGCAATGTTTGGTCCAAGACATAGAAACTCCAAAGACTTTCTTGGGTGGAGTTTTTATTTGTATCGATCCTGCATATTGTTTTTGCATTTCTAACTACCTGAAGCAAACATTTGTCTGATATTCTGATCATTCTACTGTTTCGACTGGCCATTTCCTCAGTTTCTCAAATTGTGAGACGATAGACAGCCACGCCCAGCATCTTTCATTCATTGCCAAGCTTCATCAACTGTATCTGAACAATGAGTCTCCAATGAAATTTGCAATTATTTCTAGTTTCTTCTTAATTTTAAACCAAAGGCGTAAATGTACATAGACTAGGCAGTTCGAACTACACACTATATGGACAGGAGTTTTCTCAGGGTGGATCATTTCACATTATTATTTTTAGTATTTCCGGAAGGGTCAGAGTGACATGAAAGGCTCAGGTGGTTAAAAAATTCAGGCATCTATCTTGCCCTTTTAAATGCAACCATATAATCAGATTTCAAGTCATCTTGCCTGCCTCAGTTACAGCTTTATGGAGATTAATTAGTTTTCAGCCCCCAGTCACATGATGGTTTCTGACGGCTTTTTAGCTACATTTGCTGTCTGATTGCAACTTAGAAGATGGCCTTGCCCCATAGGACAGATTAGTTGTTAGTATTGGTTGTCTTCTTCATTTGATTTCAAGGTAAGTACTTATAGACAGACTTCCTTTGTTTTGTTGTTAATTAGCTATTAAGTTTTTTTTTTCCTGCTGGAATAACTGAAGAAGTGTAAGAAAATATAAGAGTGCACAATAATGTCATACTTAGAAGTAACTTCTATAGTATTACTTACCTGTGCTTATGATCTTGAAAAAGACTCAAAGCTCTTCACTAAATTGCACATGCATGCACGGCTTTTATATATTCTTTCCTTGCATAATCACATCATTATTCTGTCTTTCTGTAGCACACACAAAATCCTATTGGTTGCTTAGCTGTCAAGCAAATGTGACTTGGAGCGAAAGATTAATTTTTAATTTGATAGATTTATTATTAACATGCTTAGTTTCACTGAAGCTAAACTAATATTGAATATCAAACCTCTCTGTCAAATAACATGTTTTATATCTCCATCTGCCAAAAAAGGAAATACTTTTTTTTAAAAAAATCAAGCAATTATGTCTTCTGCAGTATGTATTACAAGGAAGAGAACATGTAGAAAATCCAGTCATTTAAAAATAGCACTCTGAGCAATGCTGAGTTCGGAATCCAAATTTTCCTTGAAGAGATCAATCGTATGTTTAATAGAAGAGTCCTTATCTTAAAAAAGATACACTTTGCATTCAGTAGGCAGGCCCAGCTCTTCCAATCACCCCAGAGGTGATTGGCTATATCTCCTGCCAACGGCTCATAATGCATTGTTTCATTAGAAAGGAAATAATGACTACTTCTAAAAGTTCGTGCATAGCTGGAAAAGTATTTCAGACTAGTTCAGTGTGATTCTTTCTCCCATATTGGCATCTTGATTGCTTCTAAGGTAGCATCCTATGCTTCAGGAGGTCTGGGAAGTGAAGTTCTTCAGGATATCTGTCCAAAATAGAGGCATCAATGTTATATATCTCAGCAATGTTTTCAGATCAAACCTCATTGATCATTCATAGTTACACCCTGGGCTCTGGGGTTTTGTAGTTTCCAAGATTGTTGGTTATTAATGATATAATCTCACATTTCAAACATCAGGTAGACAGTAGCATCCATATCAAAATAGAATGACCTTAAAATGACAGCAGGTGCATCATGACATAATTGTTTCGAGTATGCAACTTAGTACTTGTATCACAATGTCTGATGCAAGTACCTACACCACATCCTTTCTGTCATGAAGTGTCAGGTGGAGACTGACTCTAAGGGAGAGGAGGAACAGCCAATAGGGAGTGGAAGTGTGGCTCCGGACGTTGTGGGGGAGGCTGGGGAAGGGCAGAGGCTGGCTGAGCAGTCAGAGAAGGACTCGGCTCATCTCCTATCCATCCTAGGGCAAGCAGGGAGGAGAGGATAAGTCATCTCCTTGGGAGGAGAGGGCCTTGATCCTCTTCATGGGCTGCAGATGTGACAACTGAATAAGAGTTTGGACCTGCGTACTGGCAAATGATGGAAACAAAGTGTGTAAATATCTCTAGTTTATAGTTTCTCTCTGAGTTTGGTGTCCTTCCCAGTGTGATGTTATCTGTGGAGATCCTCCAGCCCTAATCTTGCCTGGTTTGTGTTGCTTTTTTTCCCTTCTTCGTGTAACTGTTTGTGTGGGAGGTTTTTTTTTTTTGTCTTCCATCAAAGGTATTTGGAGCTTGGAAGCAAAGTGAAGGAATAAAAGGGGCTTCACCTGTTTTCTGTGACTGTGTTGTTTTGTATCCCACCCTGTGCCTCACAACAATGCACATGTTGTCATTTCCCTCTCATGAATATGGAGGACAGGACAGAATAAAGAGAGAGAGAAAGAGGTCTTCTATGAAATTCTGTCCAGATCCTGATAAGGAACAGCAAGAGGCAAAGATATCTGCAGAGATAGCCAAAAACTCAAGATGATAGCTGCAACTATGTGATTAAAGGTCACCCTTTTAAAAGGGCCAATGCACGTGAAAAATGGGGGCAGACTTTGATATGTGGTTGCAACTGTCTGGATCTCCTCTGTAGATGCCCTAGCTGAAAGAATATAAAACAGATAAGTAAAGAAGAGTTGAAGAATGTTTTGAAATTACTTCAACTTTGCTATTGTTTTTGTAGCAAGAGTTGCAGATTCTCTTATTGAGATTACAGTCAATCTGATTTTGGTCATCATAATTAAGTTTAATAGTGTAAATACAGGAATTAGAATACAGTAGAACTGAAAGGAACCTCGGAGGTCTTCTAGTCCAGCCTCCTGCTTAAACACAAGAACCTATACTATTTCAGATAAGTGGCTGTCTAGTTTCTTAGGTACTTTACATAATCCACACCCCTCTCTATAAAGTCAGTTTTCTGAGTTGTCTTAGACCACATCAAGTAGGCTTGATGTGACACTGGAAATTGAGATATGAAAACAGTTTACTTCAATGAATGTGAAGCTTTGCATAAAACAATGTGGCATTTTAGCATCAAATATCAGCAACTTATTGACAAAGTTGTGGGAGTCCTGTTCATCTGTACCTGAGAATAAGTGTGAGGCATAGATTAAGGTATTGAATTTTGGATCAGAGAGGTTTGGGTTCAAAACTACCTTTTGGGATTAATTGTGTGCCCTCTCAATCTTGTGTACCTCACGAAGTGGCCATTAAGGACATAGAATGGAGAACCCTGGAGTAAAGGTGGAATGCACATCTCAATGACCTTACTCTACCCATTTTGGTAATATAAATAGCCACATAATTGTACAAGCTGTCACATATTTCAATTTGCAGCACCAAGAAGCAATTGTTATTTATCGTATATTTTGTTTACCTATAGACTTACATGTAAGAATACCTGACATTGAATAAAATACTGAATTTGAAGCCAAATCCTCTCCTTTAGGTAATTAGCAAATGCATACTTTTTCTTGCTTTCATCAGAAGTATCAATTAGGGTTTTTGCCTGTTACAAAAACTTGTTAAACTTGCATTATTCTCACTATTATCATCACTGTGATTATCTTACATGTGGTTTCTTGTTGAACCTGTACAATGATATATATCCTGTATAATTTATCATAATTGGGTTTTGGATTTTCGATGTAAAGTATGTGAAGCGGTTCTGGGACAAGGCATTGCACTTTTCCAGCTTCTTCAACTCTCAGGTGCTCACAAACCTTTCATCCACGTTCAGAAATCAAAACAATCTCTTTACGTTTCCTGTAGATTTTTGCTTTTGGCTATAGCCCCAGATTGCTGCAAAGTAGTCATTCCTCCTTGTCTATACATGGAAAAGAACCAAAATAGATGCTAACGTAAGGGATTTAGATGAGCATATGTCAAGGAAACTGTGGCATCTCTGTACCAAGCATGGGACAGAGCTGAAATAAACAGACTAGCACACAAAAGATTATGGACCTGAAAAGGAAACCTAGTTTTGCTGAAAATGTCAGTTAGGGATATGTTAATGGTTATTCCTTGGCTCTGCACTGCAATATTCTCAGCACAGTCTGTTCTGGTACTTCTGTTATTTGGCTTAACTGGTTATAAGAAACATAGTACTATCTCATCTATATTTTTGCATTTCCTTTTTACAACACAAGGGAAACCACACCAAGTTCAAATATTTCTACCTGTTGATGGGTCCCTTAAAAGGAAAGAGATTACCTCAAAATCAGGGGACACTTTTTCAGCTGTACTTTGAATTCTAGGATGTTATTAAATTAAACAAATCTCGGAGAAGGAATTCAGACTGGAATGAGGTAGAGTAAGTTCCAAGAATCCGAAGTTCCTGTAAATCAAATGAAGACACATTTTGTATAGTGCTAGTGAAACACTTTTCACCCATAATCTAAGTGACACTGTTAAGTTTGAGAAATGTTACAGCATAATTTAAAAAATAACCCCATCATAAGTAAATAATCCACCAAAGGGGGGGTTACCATACATAAAAGATGAATTTGTGTGACAAATGTATCTAGAAATGTACAGAAAACATATGGTTATATCCAGGTTGACTGGATTAATTAATTCCTACTGAAAACAACAAAAGGTAAGCAAGGTCCTATGTGCAGCTCACTACAATGCAGTCTCAGTTTACAGATGCACTCATGAGAGACACATCCATCATTTTATATCCTAATTCTCATGAATGAAGGGAATTGTAATCATATCATATTTCACTTACCAATTTTACCTTAGCAAGTTCAAAGATCCTGTATGTGAAGAAAGCTAATCTTGTCATTTTTCCTATGTGAATTGGTCAACCATTCATAAAGGTAAAGGTAAAGGTCACACATACGTGCTAGTCATTTCCAGCTCTAGGGGGAGGTGCTTATCTCTATTACAAAGTCGAAGAGCCAGCGCTGTCTCCGTGGTCATGAGGCCAGCATGACTAGATGCCAAAGGTTCATGGAATGTTGTTTGCCTTCCCACCAAAGTGGTCCCTATTTTTCTACTTGCATTTTTACATGCTTTCGAACTGTTAGGTTGGCAGAAGCTGGGACAAGTAATGGGAGCTTACTCTGTTATGCAGTGCTAGGGATTTAAACCACCGAACTGCCAACCTTTCTGATTGACAAGCTCAGTTCTTAGCCACTGAGCCACTGTGTCCCTCAAGCATTCATACCTTTGTTCAAAATCTAATCCTACGAATGAAATGACTGGAAAGATAGACAGGTGATGCAATGCCAAAAAGCTTGAAAGAAACGCACCTTAACAGACTGCAGATGGAGAACACTCTTTCACCTGACTAAAAAACAACAACCATAGAAATACCAGTCCAGCAAAGACTTTACCAGCAATGTGAAGACTAACCAGTGGGACCAACACCAATGTTAGACCCAACAACTTCTTCAAATACCTGACCTATTATTTATTAGTGTTTTCTAGCATATTCATACCACCAGTCCTAAGTATAATATGAGTGCCATTTCTCAGGGAGACGGTATAGGGAACTGAGAACTCCAGAAAGGATACCTCTGTCATCTGATGGTCCGAGACTCTGCTGTGGCACTATTTTAAAGCCCTGGCTCCAATCTTCCCTTTCACTTCTTGAACAATCTTTTGAAGAAAAAAAAAAAAGGCTTGTGGTTAGATCTGTTACTAGCCAGACTCAAAATTAGGCTGGGTTGATCATGTGCTCCCTGCCCCAGATTCTAATATTCTGAGTCTTTAGTCATCTCAGTGGAGAATGAGGAGTCTTTAGGACATCAGAAGTCAAGGTTCTTGGCTATTTTCAATATTTATATATAGGAGAATTACAAACTTTAAGGGTTAGATTAGGCAGTGCTGCAGATAGGTATCTAACGTAGAATGTTGCTCAAATACACAGCCTGTTCAGTCTCCTTTTTTTTTTACATGGATCTAACTCTTAGTTTGACAAAAAGTATAACACAGCCAAAGCACAATTACTTCTTACTTACAGGAATGCCTGTACCAGTAATGATTCTCCCTAATATGAAAAATGATATTTCTGAAGTAGGTTACAAGAAATTTTAAAGAAAAAGAACTCCTAGTTTAGAAGCAATCTAATCAGAATTCTTGAAAATCTCACTATAAGTTCCTTATTCAATACTCTAACATGATGGGGCTTCCAGTTTGAGCTTCTTTGGTGACAGACTGAAATCTGCAATCATGCACAGTTTTGATCTGTGCTTGGTGCTGGAGCACCCCGAGCCAGCTAGTTTCAGGGCTAAGCCACCCTGTAGAGGTGGTGAAGAGGGAGGATACTGCCAGCAGGGTTGAGGAGAGTCACATCTCTCCTCCCTAGCTGGCCATTACTCCCTTTCCTGAAGACAGTTGCAGCGGTGGTCAGAAATGGCCACCTCAAAGAAGAAGTCGACTGGAAAAGAATGTGCAGGAGGAAGATAAGAAGAGAAAGTTTTGGCTGACTGGGTCGAACTGAAAAAGTAACAATATGAGGTACCCTGGAATTTGAATTATAAAGAACAACACTGTTCCCAAAGAAGACTTTGAGGCAGCGAATGAGAGAGGGAAGGGAAAGGATTTGGTTTTTGTTCTTTTCTTCCCTATAATGACAACTAAGAGATTTAAGCAAAAAAACGGCAAAAATCCACTTTGACATTAACAGGTACTTAAGCTGAAAATAAAATGTCAAAGGGATAATAAAGATTTCTGGATTCTCAAAAACTTTTAAAAGAAGGAAAAAAAACAAAAGGATGGGATCTGGAAAAATGAAAGAGACCACCTGGAAGTGAAAGGAATTAACAGTGGAACTTTAACAAGATTCCTAAAAGATACATTTTAACTCAAACTTTGTAACAAGATAAGAGAACCCCAGGAAAAGAAAGTAGAAAAAAGAAGCAAGAAGAAACAGCTTTGGATTATTTGGATTACTTGGTGATTTTTGGATTTTTGACTATTGGATCTAAAGAACTAAAATTAATCAGGTGGTTGTTTAAAAGTTTTTAAAATGGTATCACTCTTGGAAGAATTGAGAACGGAACTTAAAAAACAGAAAGAAGATACACAAGAAGGAAGAGGTTCTTTTGGCTTCGTATTTCAATTTTTAGAAATGGAGATCCTGAACTATGAAAAACAACAAGAAATACCCATAGAACAAACAAGAAGGGCAGGACAAAGAAGAAGCCATTTTCATTGACCAAGTATTTCAATGTGGGGAAAAGAAAGGGAAGGGGGGAAAGAGAGTGAAAAATTTAAGATCTGAAAAAACAACTAAAAAAAAAGAATAGTTTCAAAAGTAATTACAACATTAGGAAGAAACAGAAGAGAGGATTACAGAAGAGAGAATCGGAATTAGAGAGAGAAGGGGTCAAAAAGGGAAGGGAGAAGAAGAGGGGGAAGAGAGAAAAGAAAAGAAATTATAAAGGACAGAATCAGGACATAGAGAAGCAGGGAAAACGTACAAGACACAGAAATAATGGGTGAAAACTTAATTGAAAGGGGGATTCTGCAAGGGTACATAAGATAGTATTGTTATATTAGAAATAGAAATGAACTTTGAAAATATGAAACAAGTATTATTAAAATGATAGATAAAATACTCATTGTAATGTAATGGAATGTTTAATAAATAAATGAAATAAAGAGAATGAGAGAATGAAATTAGGAAAGGAGGGGAACATTTTAATTATTATCAATGTGTTATAAAAATTTAAGTGAAGAGGAATATGAAAGAAACGTGAAAAAATTATGGAAATATTACAAGTGTTCCTAGAAGTATGATACCCTATTAAAAATAAATGTTAAAGATGTCAAAGATTATAACTAACATTAATGATAGAGCTGAATTGGTATAGAATAAGTATTTTATTTATTATTGTTATATCTATAAATTTTCTCTTTAAGAACTTAGTGCATATTTTAAGAATGTACCAAGCAGAATTTGACTGGAAGTTATGTGTTATATTGAATGTTATAATTGTAAAGGCATAAATTGGAGTTTAAATAAGAGCTGAATGGATAAAAATTAAAAGATACAAAGGTGTCATACTCCAATTAGTAACTACAGGGAAATTTTTTGTTTAATGAGAAAAGAAAATATGAAATTGAAACAGGACAGACAAAAGTATAAATATAATGATTAGAAAGATATTGAAACTTAGAAAAAGATATATATAATTGAATTTAGGAAGGAATGAGACAATTAAAAGTAAAATTGAGAAAACTAAAGGAAGGGAAAAATTATTCAGAAAATGTTAAAATAGTAATAAGATATGGAATAGAACACAAAGATGAATATGAAATTGAATTTGTATCTGTATGGAGAAGTGATAACCCGGGACCATGCTATTCTCAAAAAAAAAAAAAAAGAAAGAAATTTTACTTGTATTATGTTTTGTGAAAACCCAAATAATTTTTTTATTTAAAAAATACTCTAACATGACTGCAATTAGACTCCATTTCTCTTGGCGCCTAATTAAGATTTTGCCATTTTAAATTTTGGTGAAAGCAAATCTATTGGGGGGAATTGTCTGATTTCATTTTACCTTGTTAGATATGTTCTCTGCCACCCTAGGAAAACAAATTCATGACAATTTGGAATATTGTATCTTACCTTGTCAACACTCTCTGTTTTGGTACATGATAAAACTCTGGCTGAATCAAAGCAGAGAATTTGGGATTTGGATATCCCAAGTGATGGAGCCAATATTTCCCATCCCTTGTATAGCCCAACTGCACTATTCTTCTTAGATAATTCATTGACATCTGGACCTCATAAGAGACTGTTTACTTGACCTGAATTGGGGGGGGTCTACCCACTGGAGCAAGTACTGATAGATATATAAGTTTTGAAAGGCTGAACTTGCTTTTATTCAGACATGGAAGTGGATGCTATCTTACATGTGTTATTAATGTATGTATGTATGTATGTATATGTATGTATGTATGTATGTTGTGACTGGGAGGTTTGAGCCTGCTGTGCGCTTTGAGTCTGATGTGTCAGAAGACACAGGTTCAAGTGATGAGGAGGGTTTGGCTTTGGAATTTGAACCTGCTTTAATGGGAGATGCAGACGTGAGCCAGGAGGATGAGGAAGTGTCAGAATCACCTTCCTCTCCAGAACCTTCCACATCAATTATGCCTCAGGTGTCAGCAGCTGATCCACAGAACGTGCCAGAGTCTTTGAGTGATGATCAAACGGACGAATGTTGGGTTGATGCAAGGACTAGACGTAGGCTGAGACATCAAGCACAATTTGAAAGGAAACGTCAAATCAGAGACTAATTAGAGAGACTGACACGCCCCTTCAAGGAATATAAGGAGGAGTGTTAGCTAGAGATTCTTGTTCGGGTCAAACTTCGTTAATTACATTCGCAGTTTGAGAGAAGCCTTCTGTTTGCCTTTCGGCTCTGATTTATCGTGTGGCTCCTTATCTGGGTTTGAAGACAGTTCCTGGGAAAGCTGCCAATAATGACTACAGAGGAAAGTTAACTCTGTTGTTTCCTGATATTGTCTGCTCATGTTTATTCCTTTGGGACATTTGGACTCTCACCTTCTGGCTACAGGTGAGACAGAATATATATATATATATATATCTTCTTCTTCTTTTTCTTCAGCGTTTGTCTCGCGCTCGGGCGAGGTCCGCTAATGTCCTTGAGTACTGCTTCCACACCTCTCTGTCTGCTACGTGTGTCGGGTCTGCCTTCGCGATCTCTAGATCGGCCTTGATCGTGTCCATCCAGCGTTGTTTAGGTCTACCACGCGGTCTCGCTCCTCCGACAGTCACCTTCATTACAGATTTGATGATGGATTCTTCCTTGGCGCGGCTCACGTGGCCGAACCATCGTAGCCGGGACTGCCTCATGACCGTGGGGATGGGCACGACGTTGAACCGTCTACGCACTTCTTCGTTCCTGACGCGATCGAGTAGGGTGAGAGTGTGTAGTTCGGTTTTTTGGTGTTGTTCATCGGCTAAGCATTTTGTTCTGGAGATGAGTGTCAACCGAACAACCAAAGATCCAAAGATATATATATATATATATATATATATATATATATATATATATATATATATATATATATATATGGCATTGGCTTTGCTCGGATATTTTCCCACGTCATAGTAGCTGTGCTTTTAAAGTTGTGCGACGTTTCAGCAGAATCTCATCTGTCATCATCAGGCTTCTGTATAGTGTTAGTATAGTGTTCTGTATAGTGTTCAACGAACACTATACAGAAGCCTGATGATGACAGATGAGATTCTGCTGAAACGTCGCTACAACTTAAAAGCACAGCTACTATGACGTGAAAATAAGCAAAGCAATGCCATACATGTAATACCCGTGAAAACTTAAGAAAATATATATATATATATATATATATATATATATATATATATATATATATATATATATATATATATATATATACACAGTATTTGCTTTATGAGCAAGAAGGAGACAGCAAGGGGCCTGGGTATGGCTTAGCTCAACTGTTCTGTACTAAAGCTGGTGTGAAACTAAAACTGTGAAACTAAAACTTGAATCTTATTAGTTTGAAACAAGGAGAAAAAATATGAAGGGTGGGATTAGATTTATTCTAATCAGTAAATTTTAAAAAAGAATCTAACTTTTGTTTATACCTATTGGGGACTACTCATATGGTCAAACTGTACTTGTACTGTATGTGGGATAGACCTTGGAAAATTGGGTCCAGTGACATTGTCTAGGGAATGGTCAGATAAGAGACAGCATAGCCTCTAGCTGTATAGTGGGTGGGATAAGAGGCTCAGAAAGGACCTTCCCTAGTTTCTTGGGAGGGGAGAGAAAGAGTTGAACTTTCAGACTTGCAAGTTCTGTCAATGTAGTTTTAGAATTAGCTCGTCTGATTGTGTCTCCTGACTGGAATTACCTAGTAAGGCTGACAAAAACTAAGCGTGTCATTGAGAACAGATCCAGTATATATTATCTCTTGCAGTCTACCAAAAAAGTCAGCCCAGTATGAAAGTCAGAAGCACAAGTATTTATGATTATTAGTACAATATTGAAGCATCCTGAACCAATTACGGATCCAATTACCATGTCATTATTATCTTCTGAATAGAGCTTGATTTGTCAGTGATAAATATGAAGCAATTAAACCACCTTTACATAATAAAACACTGCAGGTGTTTATTCTTAAAGCTTTATGGGTAGCAACAACCAATAGATTTAATTAAAAATCCCCTGCAATAAATGGGAGAATTTCATTAAATTGTTCTAACATTAGTGGATCTTTGTAGTCAACGCGGCTGAAGATTCCATTGCTTAAAATCTGCACTGAGTGACCAAACAGTGTGACACTAATGTCCTAATTTTTTCCAATAATTAACAAGTCTCTTTTAAAATAACACTTGATTGGCTGGTAAAATTATTGCTTTGCTCTAGGAACAAATGGCTTAAAGAAAAATAATGCCTTTTTGGTATGGAAAAATATGCAGATTAAGGCATTTCATCTGAAATGTCCCTTTAAAATTCATGGTTATATTTTTGGGTAAAGAAGAGTCAGTCTATCAGCTAGAATCATTTTTGTAAGTTTAAGAACATAATAAACACGCATTATTACTCAGAGCTTCCTGGCAGACAAACTTGATGTCACCTTTATTGTGTGAATGGAACAGTTAAGTTGAGGAGGGAAAATTTGATCTTTTTCTCACTATTGTGGTTCAAAAGAAAATCTCTCCCTCCATCCCACTTCCCCCCCAGCTGTCATCCCAAGCTGTTGCCATTTACACTGGAAAGAAAATCATTCAAAGCTTCCCTAAAAAAACAAATTGCAACCTGGGAGGAAATTCAGTTTTAAATTCCCCAATCTTGAAAAGATGCTTGGGGTTCTCCTACTATTTATGGATGGAACAAAAAAAAATGGGCATGTTAATACATACCCTTCTACTTTGGATTTAAATTTCTATTTTAGTATAAAATTATTGAATCTGAGTGTATCATTCTAGATTTTTGAGTGTTTCTTCCCCAATTGTGTAAACACATAAGAAAAAAAATTGAATATGGCCCTTTGGCCTTCAGACATGCTGTTCATCCTGATAGCTTTGGGTAGATTGTTGAAAAAGAATTCTAAATCTTGGTACACAGCCGTCCATATTTTCTAAATGGCATATGACAAGTAGTCGTCACTTAACAACTGGTTGTTATGACTGAAGTTACAGTGGCCATAGAGTGGGTGCCTTACAGCCCATAAAGTACTATAAAGTGTTATAAATGGTCACATAACTCCTCATAGTCACGTGATTGCACATCAAGTAAGTCAGCATTATGACTGTAGGTGGCATTGCACAGTAAGGTGACTTTAAATCATGATTTTTTAAAAAAAAAAACCTTTTGTGGTGCTTTTTAGCATTTTTGCTAGTTTCCACCAAAAGTCAACAAATATGAATGGGTTCACTTAATGACTGTTCAATTGGTTTAAGGATGGGCACTTTTACTTAACAATCATTGCAAAAAAGGACATCAAACTACTTCTGACCACATGGGCACCTTTATCATCACAAGGGCTTATGACCACAATTCTGAGCTCAATTACATTCACAAGTCTAGGACTACCTGCACATAACATACAGTGCTTAGACTGTCCAAAGAATATTTTTGAGACATTGCTCAAACTGTGATTCAAACATGAAGCTCATGAAACAATCATTCATGAAGCAATCTGCACAAGATTGATATCACAGTAAAATAAAATTCCATTGCCCATAGAGTCATGGCTTCCCGACCTCTTGGAAGGGATGAAAAAATAAGTTAACTAACTAACTAAATAGCGTGTGTGTGTGTGTGTGTGTGTGTGTGTATGTGTGTTTTCTTAAGTTTTCGTGGGTATTGATATATATGGTATTCAGCTTTGTTCGGGTATTTTCCCACGTCATTATAGTTGTGCTTTTAAAGTTGTAGCAACATTTCAAGAGTTTCTTTTATCGGGACTTGAGTGAATAGTGAAACCAGCAGATAAAGGTAATGCCACAGTAGTAATGGATAGAAAAGACTACAAAACAAAATTGACAGACCTACTCCAAGACTCCACATACAAACCCATAAACACGGACCCAACCACATATCTGGAAAAATTAACCAAGAAGAAAATTATAACCAACCACATGAGCAAAGAGTTCCAACAGACGATCATCCCAAGAGAAAAATCTTCCATATGCCCCAAACTATATGGCCTCCCAAAAATACACAAAGAAGGCATACCTCTCAGACCCATAGTCAGCTCCAGAGCAGCACCACTATAAAACCTAGCCAAATACCTAGCAAAGCAGCTACAGCCCCATGCTGAAGCAGCAGCTTCACATGTACAAAACTCATACCACCTCCTGGAAATGATCAAAGATCTACACGTGGAACAAGAAGATCTGCTTGTAAGTTTCGACGTGGTTTCACTATTCACTCAAGTCCCAATAAAAGAAACTCTTGAAATCATCAAAAATAAACACCAACCAGCTAAACACCTCATGGAACTAGCAGAACACTGCTTAACCAACACATATTTCATATACAAAGGACAAAGATACAAGCAAATTGAAGGAGCCCCTATGGGATCACCACTGTCACCTGTCACTGCAAACCTGTTCATGGAAGAATTCGAATCCAGAGCCCTAGCTAATGCCACCCCCAACCCAAACCGATGTATGGTTAAGATACATCGATGACACATTTGTGATCTGGCCCCATGGAAAAGAAAACCTAAACAATTTCCTAACACACCTAAACAGCACACACCCCAAAATCAAGTTCACCATGGAAATGGAAACAAACAAACAACTACCATTCCTAGATGTACTAATCTACAAAAAAACAGATGGCACACTAGGACACACCATATACCAGAAGAAAACACACACCAACTGCTACCTCAACGCCCAATCCCACCACCACCCAGCACAGATAAACTCCATGGCCAAAACACTAATTGCCAGAACCAAACGCCTGGCAGACAAGACACACATAAAGACTGAACTATGCACCCTGACTAAGGTACTGACAGCCAACGGCTTCCACAAAAGCAAAATCACCAGCTTGATCCACAAAAACACACTGAGACATAATAGAGACCCAGAAGATGAACAGACCTATGGAACAGCTGTCCTGCCCTACATAAGAGGTACTACAGACAAAATCAGCAAGATACTACACAGTCATCACATCAAGACTGCCTTCAAAACAGACAGAAAAATACCAGCCATCCTAAGAAACCCCAAAGATAAATTTGACCTGGAAAACCAAGGCATATATGAAGTCCTCTGTGTATCATGCCCTGCCACATACATTGGACAGACCAATAGAAGAATAAGTACCCGCCTGGATGAACACAAAAATGCAGTAAAAAAGTTGGAACACACTTCCTCACTAGTCCAACACATGAAAGCCACAGGTCAATGGCACCAAAACCCTAGCCACTGTAGAAAACCCCAGCCACAGAATTATCAGAGAAGCCATAGAGATTGAAAAAAGATCTGAAAGCATGAATAGAAGAGATGACTCCACCAGACTGTCAATTATCTGGAAGCCTGCACTCTCAAACAAAAAAATCTCCACACCACAAGCCAGGCAAACACCTGGGCACAAACAGACTCCCCCTGATGCCTCCAGCTCAAACACACCCCAACCAGGCACCCAGATGAAACTTAGCTTCCTAATAAATGATAGCCGTCCATTTACTTGGAGCCAAGCTGCACTAAAAGCCTCCAATACAGCAAATACAATGCTGCCAGCCAATCAAGACAAAAAAAGCCAGAAAACAGACAGAAGATATTAGAAACATTAATAAAGCAGAACACAGCAAACTCCAAGACCAATAAACGCAGATCAAGACTCCCAGCCAATCAGGATGAAGAAAAAACCATTCTGGCACAGCAGTAGGCTAGCCCCAAATTTAAAACTGAAATGGCTGTTAAAGTCAGACAACCGAGAGGAACAGCCTGAGATGAATCAGGAGGAAGGCATGTTGGAGCAGCCCCTGACAGGGAATGAAGAGGAGGAGTCGTGGCTCGACCCCAAGCAGTGTCGTAGGGAGAAATGTGAACAGCAATGTAGATGGCATGGGAGGGTCAGAGCGTGAGCTGAGTCACTGAGCCACACCCCACAGGGGATAAAAGTGGGTGTGCTTTTTCCTCAAACTTTGTACGGGACAAAGTTTAACTTACTTTAGACTATTCGTGACTAGGTTGGAAAAACGATTGTTTTATATATATATATGGAGGGAAAGAAAGGTTGGCAGTTCGGTGGTTTGAATCCATAGTACTGCATAATGGAGTGAGCTCCCATTATTTGTCCCAGCTTCTGCCAACTTAGGAGTTCGAAAGCATGTAAAAATGCAAGTAGAAAAATAAGGACCACTTTAGTGGGAAGATAACAGCATTCTGCGTGCCTTCGGCGTTTTGTCATGCCAGCCACATGACCACAGAGACATCTTCAGACAGCGCTGGCTCTTCAGCTTTGTAACTGAGATGAGCACCACCCCCTAGAGCTGGAAACAACTAACAATGTATGTATGTGTTTACCTATATATGTAAAATGTAAAATGTAAAATGTAAAATGTAAAATGTAAAATGTAAAATGTAAAATGTCAAATGTCAAATGTCAAATGTCAAATGTCAAATGTCAAATGTCAAATGTAAAATGTAAAATGTATGTATCTCCACTTAAATGAACTAAGTTATCCAATTTCTCTGTTAGGGTCCATTAGATTTTAAAATCTTTAGAAGATGAAATAAAAATAGATTACTCCAAACCAATCCAAATTAGACATAATATGTATCTGAGCAGAAGCACATGAGCCTTTTTTCACTGAGTGATTCTGATGACTGTGGAATATGAGAAAAAACGTTTCTTTAATCCATTCTCCAACTGAATGTTTTCCTTAGATTACAATTTCCCTGGCTATGTTTTAAAGAAGAAAACAACTCATGGAAAACCTATACACCCATACTTTGGTGCTGACATAAAGCTTTGCATGGTTGTACTTGCTGATATTCTGAAAGATTTATGCACATGTTATTGTATTTGGTCATCTGAAGTTTTGATCCTAGTCCCTGTGGTATTTTTTTTTTTAATTTGAAACTTCCAAGTAGATAATCCTAGAATGAAACTGCTTGAATCAAGAACATTCAAATACCGAAGCGGGAGTAACTCAGACATTGCTCCACAAATACTTGTTTTATCATAAAATGCTATTTTGCTCATCATGTTGCCGAACATACCTTTGTACCTGTGCATTATACAGCCAATTAGAATAGAATTTAAATGCAATCTGTACAGCAGCTGCTAAAAATCTGTTCCCTAACATACTTTAATCTGTGTATTGAAATGAGGTTATGCATTCAGAAAAGGCATTTTACCTTTTAAATGTAAAGCAGGAACCAGGGAAATGTATCCATTGATTCAGTGAGAATCTGTTTATACAGAAGAATATCATTATTTCAAAACTGTTAGTAATTATGCAAAAGGAGCGCAAAATCATTCTTTAATGATTTTAGTGAGAGACAGTTTGATGTAGGGGTTAAGTCACCAGGCAATAAAGCAAAAGACTGTGAGTTCTAGTCCTGCCTTAGGCACAAATCCACCCTATGCCAGACACTCTATCTCAGCCCTAGGAATGAGGCAATGGCAAACCACATCCAAAATTTTGTCAAGGAAATTGCAGGGATTAATAAGAATTCAACACTGAGTCAAAGATTTTTTGCAGTTGGAGACCTGAATTTCCACAAACTTTTGTCTTTTATGACTAGTGGCACAAGAGCTTGCAAAGAGGATTTTCTGATACAGCATGCACTTTCTTGAATAAGAAAACAAAACAAAATGCAGCTTTATTTATGTAGATATTATAAGGAAATTAAATCTACTTAACACACACACACATATACAAAAACACAGGAAACTAGAACTTGTTTCCAGCTAACACTTAATTCAAACTATGTGAAGCAAGAACCAGGGGGATAAATTCATGAAATACAATTAAATGTATTTACCATAAGTGGCTTGGTTGGAAACACCTATTCCTTTTATGGATAAAATAAAACCTGCCTCCTGCAAATGCCAAAATAAGTTAAAAGGAGATGCTTTTAACAAGGTTATTACTTAAGCAGTGACAGGTTTACAGATTTTAGCACCACTGGGTTTTCACAGGAGCCGCAGCAAGTGCTAAAATAACACACACCTTCAGGTTCATTAAATTCACCCACATGATGAAAAAATTGATATTTTGCTATATTACTTTTGTGCCTCTAAGAACTGTCTATAAATAAGGCAGACTAATAACAACTGTTTTAGGTGCTCGAAATAATAACAAAAATGCTTCTGAGCTTATCTGTTCCAAAAGGAAAACAACAAGATTTATAAGCAGAATATTATTTCTGCAACATTCGATTGAACTGCGACCAGCTACTATCACTGATTAACCCACAGACTGACTGATCACAGAAATGTGGTGGAAAAGAGGAAAACACAGAACCATTAAGTGATTGTTGTAAAAGACAGGGGTTCTATTATTTCTTAGTGTCTCAGGTAACAACAACCTGCTTCAAGTAAATTAACAGAAAGTGCAGTAGTTAATCGCGTAAGCAGTGGCCTTCTATTCATAAATAGTAACTCCATGATCACTGATATTCTTATAACTCAGCATTGCCCTGTTAGCCAACTCATGTATTCTGTTCGGGCAAGGGCCATTGCTGGTGGAAGGAGAGGAAAAAAAAGCAGATTTTCTAATAAATCAATAGAGCTTGGCCTTTGGAGACCCAGAAGACATATGGATGGTAATAGAGTATCTCAGGTTGTCTTGTGAACGATTCCATCTGGATGAAGGCTTGGTGTTATTCACAGCCTTCTTCTCCCTTAAAACACCTTCAATCTTATCCACAGCCTTGATCTCAAATGTCAGACCACCTGGGATATGCAGCTGTCTGCCTGAATAGGTTCTGTATGGGGGGGCGGGGGACTGGCTGGGACTAGCCTGTGCCTCCTCATCAAGCACAGATATTGTCTGTGACAAGCAGGAGCTGCTAGGTATATGGCAATAGTGACAGGCATATCAAGGGCAGGCAAAAGTGCAAGACTCTGCACACAATACCTCTGTGTGCGTATGTGTAAATACATAACAATACTAGAAGTGATAGGTCCCTTGTAAGCACAGTGACATGCAATAGATTTTTTTTTCTTTGGTCGCTGCTTTTGTGCACACTGGCATTTTGAAGACTCTTGAGTTGTCAGCAAATATTTTATTTCTGTAACTGAAGGAGACTTTTCACCTATTTATCTATTTCTTGAGTGATGGAAGGGAAGAAGAAAAAGACAAAGAGCCAGGCAATTAGGTCTAGTTTTAGATGTTTTGCAAACAAATGGTTTATTCTACCACTTAACAATAAGTACCCGAACTAGATGTAGACATTTAAGCCACAACTGGCTGTTGGGTTTAGTTTCAAGTAAAAAAAAAAAAGTACCAGTAGTTTTCCTTGCATATACTTTTATACTTGTTTGCTTGACTGTAGCTCCATTAAATAAGTTATCTTAGCTTCCAGGCAGTACAGTATACAGAGCAGGGCTGTCAAACTCTCAGCCCGTGGGCCGGATGCATCATGTGCTGGCCACACCCATGGCTGATTTAGCAAAGGGGCGGGGGAAGTCCTGATATGTTACATGATGTTGCTGTTACGATGTGAGTTTGACACCCCTGATATAAGACAATATGGTAAAGTTGCCTTGAAGCTCATTGAGCTGGAGGCATGTTCCTTTATGACTGGGAGAAGTAGAGAAGAAAGCAGAAGGACACTGATTGATGGTTCATGGGGAAAACAGAGTAGCCTCTCCAGGAAAAAAATGGTTCAAGCTGAATGATGTTTCTCAATAGCTCCTAAGTAGTTCTTCGATATCACTGAATTTCTGAATTCAAAAAAATCATGAGGTGCAATATTAGATACACAGTAGAACAATGGTCTATGCTGGCTGAAAACATTGGAAATTGAGCACCTGGCTCTTTTTTTCCAAAAAAGTTCACATTGGTATTAATCTTGAGTTTTATAACAGGTCTTGTCAGACCAGGCCCATGGTGAGCTGGTTCCTGTAACTGTTTTTCTGTGGTTTTTAATTGACTGCACCCCAGCTTCTTTATGCCAGTCTTTGATTGTTATAAAGGTTTGGTTGCCAACTGTTTATATAGCTTATAGAGGTTTTCTGCAGAGTTATACTTCTATACAGTTCAAAAGTATACAGACTTTATTTTATCATCTAAGCCAGTTCATATAAAACCTTGAAAAAAAGGAACTTGTATTCAAAGATGTGCCTCCACATATGGAACTGTTAAATGAGCAGTATCACAACAAGCATACTCTATGCAATTTGTCCTCCTTCCCTTCCCAATCTAGAATTTACTATTTTCTAGAAAAATGACTCTTTTCTCTGGCTTTTTTTCCTTCCTTCCTTCCTTCCTTCCTTCCTTCCTTCCTTCCTTCCTTCCTTCCTTCCTTCCTTCCTTCCTTCCTTCCTTCCTTCCTTCCTTCCTTCCTTCCTTCCTCTTTGCTAAGTTATTTGGCACACCATTATTTGCTTTAACTAAAAAATGTGTAAAAAGCTACATACTATGCTCACCGCTCTGTAAAATTTCCCTGAGCACATTACTGCCCCATTTAACAAAGTTTGCCTTAGTAAAGATTGCTGGACTTGCTGTGTGTGTGTTATTCTAAAAGGTACACTTGAAGAAAAGTGAAACCGAAGCCTTCATTTTATTTTTTTCAAGGTTCTGGTATCTTCTTCCCAAATTCGTACACTCAAGTAAATTCCTGTTCCAATTTTCATGGGTACGATTCCCTAGAAATAATTCTGAACGTCTCATTATCTAGAAACTGATATGAGATCTTGGGATCATTCTATTGAGCAAGGAAATTCTTTTTACAGTTTCTTTCTACCTCCAAAGCAAAGAGCTAAACTTAAAAGAATGAGAAAGAGATAAAAAAAAAGAGGAGAGGTTGACTTTGTATGATGAAAACCCAAGGAAGAAATAAGGCTGTCTGGAATGAGGTTTCCCCTGCCAAAAAGCTCATTGAAAGCTTTCGTGCTTTGCCAAAACAGCTTCAAGCTGGTGCAGTTTGCAAAGTGGGAAGAAAAGGAATTGAAGAAGCAAAAATAAATATTAAAGCATGTAAGAATTAAGTATTACCTACTTAAATAGCAATTATGCTGCCGAAAACAAGATCATCACACCTGTACAAGAAAAGACATGCTTGCTCCCAACATCTGTTTGGATCCACCTGCCAGGCACCTGTTTTCCTCGTTCAATGCTATTTGATTGCTGGAGTTGTAGAGGCTCTTGTGAGGTAATGAGTGATTTTACATTATGCATGATTGAAAACAGGTGTTGTAATGCTGTAGGATTTGAAGCATGAATAATTCAGTTTGTTTCAAGTAAGTTATTTAAAAGTATGCAAGGCAATTTATTTATTTATTTATTTATTGAGCCACAAGTACATTCCTCTCTAATGTCTTCCTGGGCGCCCCCACCCCACTTTCATTTCCAGTCTCTTCCATCTCTAACCTTCCTTCTTCAGTCAGATTATCCTTAACTGTACAGCTTCATGGAGGGAAACAGGCTGTGAAAGATTCAGTGGCCTATAGAGGGAAGGGAGGAAGGAAGGAAGGAAGGAAGAAAATGAAGGAAGGAAGGAAGGAAGGAAGGAAGGAAGGAAGGAAGGAAGGAAGGAAGGAGTCTGAGAAAAGTGTTGTTTTTCCAGAAAGTAGTAAACTCTGGATTGTTTAATGGACTGTTCTGTTGAAAGGGTCAAAAGATTACTTGTGCTCCACAGTAAAGTCACTGAATTCTGAATTTGGGGGCAAGTTTTATTTATGTTCAGTTTCTTCCATATTTTTTCCCTCTTAGATACTTTATAAGATGTGGCAATTTAGAAGTTTATGTAATCCCTCAGTTATGACTAGAATCTCCATTGCTAAGTGAGGCTATTAAGTAAGTTCTGCCCGATTTTATGATCTTTTTGAACACAGTTGTTAAGTGAATCATATGGTTGTTAAGCAAATTGGTCTTCTTACATTGTCCTCACTTGTCAGGAGCCAGTTGGGAAGGTCATAAATGGTGATCACATGACCCTGTAAGAGTTGCAAATACACGCTGGTTGTAACGCATCTGAATTTTGATCATGTGACTTTGGAGATGCTTCAATGGTCATAAATGCAAGGATTGATTGTAAATCACTTTTTTCAGAATTGCATACACACACACACACACACACACACACACATACACACACAATGGTGTATCCTAGGGTCCTGGTGGACAATCACTTGAATAGGATCCAGTAGTGTGCCGAAACTGCAAAAAGAAAAAAGAAAAAGCCAACACAGTTCCAGGCTGCATTAAAAGAGGGACCAGATAAAGATCACATGAAATTTTAATACCAGTTTATAATGCCTTGGTAAGGCCAGTAGGCCACACTTGGAATATTGTATCCAGTGTTGGTCACCACAATATATAAAGGACGTTGAGGCTCTAGTAAGAATGCAGAGAAGAGCAACAAAGATGATCTAATGCTAAAAGCTAAAACATATAAAGAAAAAAAGAACAGTTTATCTAGTTTAATGAGAAAAAGGACTAGGGGTGATATGACAGCAGTGTTCCAATATTCTACCTAAGGGGTCAACCTATTCTCCAAAGCACCTGAAGGCAGGACAAGAAGCAATGGGTGGAATCTAATCAAGGAGAGAACTAATCTAGAACTAAATAAAAAATTCCTGACAGAACAATTAACCAGTGGAACAGCTGGCCTCCAGAAATTGTAGGTGCTCCAACATTAGAGTTTTTTTTTTAAAGAAATTGGACAACCACTGAAATGTCTGAAATGATACAGGGTTTCCTCCTTGAGCAGAAGGTTAGACTAGAAGACTTTCAAAGTCCCTTCCAACTCTGTTTTTCTGAATTCAGCTTCCTCTTTTTTCCAGACTGGAAACAGAGTCTCTTAATACATATGATACTTAACTTGCAAGAAACTGTACAATTAGTTTCACCATCCTACTGAGAGTTACTAGTTTCAAATGAGTGATATGCAAAATAAAATTATCAATCAGTGTGCCAATTTGCATGTATAACTGGTGGTTTTTTTCCTCTAGAAAATACACATCAGGAAATATAGTCACAGGTTTAGGTTTAGGGTGGGGATGGGAATAGAATTACTGAGAGTAAACAGTATATTTTTGCAAATTCCTACTGCAAAGCCATCTACAATGCTGCCCAGCATGTCATATAACTATTAAATAATACTGGAGATAAGTATAATCTTTCAGGACTCCAGGAAATTCCCAATCAGATAATGCTTGTTCCTTCTGAAAGTAGCTAGGTTGATAAGAATGGAACAATCAGAAAGGGGCTCCTCCAAACTCCAACTTCTTCAGATGTTCATCAGTGGACTCAAAAGATGTTGAGAGATCCACAAGCATCAATGTAATTGTACTCTTCTCCTCCTTCCCTCCATCCCTCTTTCTCTGAACAAAATATCTGTCAGGTTAACCAAGAATATCTTGATGCTAAATATGAAACTGAAACCAAACTTGAATAATTTTGCCTTTAATTGTCCTCATAAGCCAAGCCAAACTAGGAAGGTGGGGTTGACAGGCAACTGATTCAAAGTTTTGGTCAGTTTTCTTCAGTGATAAGTAGTGAAATTGATTGAAACATCGTGATGACCCGGGGCGTGGCACAAAGGCAACACATAAGTAAATCACATAAGTAACCTCCAACTTTGTCCCCAATGTCCAGGTTACCTTCAGCTGGAGAAAAAAACTCTTCCAAGAACAGTCTTTAAATGGAGGAAATTCAGTCCAAAAACAAAGTGCATACAAATTGTAAATAAAAATCCAAACAAACCACGCTGTTGTAATTAACTTGACAGGGCAGGACAAGGAATTCCAGACTTGAAAGGCCAACAAAACACACACACAGTTGGGAAGATGCCAGAAACTCAGATAAGCCTCGACAATAGCAGATAACCCACTTTTTGCTTCCAACAAGTTGCTGTGCACAGTCTCCCTTTTTAAACACTATGTTCCCAGCTGCAGCTAATGAATGGAATCAGGACCCTTTCCTTCCCCATAAGCCATGCAATTCACATTGCTCCCTTCTCCATTCCTCCCTGCATGCCCTAAGATGAAGAGGGGGTGGGCCTGGATCTTCCTCTGAATTCCCTGTGACTTGCTCTACCTCTTTCCTGCTCTGCCCAGCCAGACTTTTCCCTTCCCCAATTTCTTCCACAGCCAATGGAGGCACACACCCACTCCCTGCCAGCTGCTCGGCCTCTCCCTTGGAATCAAATTCTGACAAATAGTATTGGAGGTTTGATTCTGTTTGGCCCAAAATGGCATCATGTTTAGTATAATTATGCTGATGATATTCAGTGATGATTGAATATGTTGCTAATATTTCTTCATGAATGTCCTCTCACCATCTACCATGTTCTGAACTGACAAATACCCGGGAAGATACTAGAAAAGATAATAAAAAAAACTGATCTGCCAACATCTAGAAACAAGTAAAGTAATAACTAGCAGTCAGCATGGTTTTGTTAAAAACAGATCATGCCAAACCAATCTTATTTCATTCTTCAACACAGTGACTAAATTAGTAGACCAGCAAAATACTGTGGACATAATATATTTAGATTTCAGCAAGGCATTCGATAAAGTAGACCACAACCTACTTCTTAGTAAGCTAAAAAAAAGTGGAATAGATAGCACTGCAACTAGATGGATTCACAACTGGCTGGCAAACCGTACTCAACGAGTAGTCCTTAATGGGTCTAAGTCTACATGGAGGGAAGAAAGCTGTGGGCTGCCACAAGGTTCCGTCTTAGGCCCAGTACTCTTCAATATCTTCATTAATGACTTAGATGAGGGAATAGAAGGGGAACTTACCAAATTTGCAGATGATACTAAGCTGGCAGAAATAGCTAACACCCAAGAAGATAGGCTCAAGATCCAGATGGATCTTGGCAGACTAGAACACTGGCCCATATCTAATAAAATGAAATTCAGTATAGAGAAAAGTAAAGTCCTACACTTAGGCAAGAAAAACCAAAAGTACACATATAGACTGGGTGAAACCAGGCTCAAAACAGTAACTATGAGAGGGATCTTGGAGTTTTAGTGGACAACCAGCTAAATATAAGCCAGCAATGTGAAGCAGCCACCAAAAAAGCTAATGCAATCCTAAATTGTATTAACATAGGGATACAGTCAAGATCAAGGGAAGTACTAATACCACTCTATAAAGCCTTAGTAAGACCACACCTAGAGTACTGCATCCAGTTTTGTTCACCACATTATAAAAAAGATGTTGAGACTCTAGAAAAAGTACAGAGAAGAGCAACCAGGATGATTAGGGGACTGGAGGCTAAAACATACAACGAATGGTTGCAGGAACTGGGCTTGGCTAGTCTAGTAAAGAGAAGGACCAGGGGAGACATGATAGCGGTCTTCCAATATTTGAGGGGCTGCCAAGGAAGAGGTCAAACTATTTTCTCAAGCTCCTGTAGGCCAGACAAGGAATAATGGATAGAAACTGAACAACGAGAGATTTAACCTGGAAACAAGGAGAAACTTTCTGACAGTGAGAACAATCAACCAATGGAACAGCTTGCCCTCGGAAGTCATGGGAGTGCCATCAGTTGAGACCTTCAAGAAGAGATTGGACTGCCATTTGTCAGAAATGGTGTAGGGTCTCTCGCTTGGGCAGGGGGTTGGACTAGATGACTTACAAGGTCCCTTCCAACTCTAATTATCTGTATCTGTATTCAAATCACACAATACCAAGTTTCCAACTAATTTAGTGAAGGGATTGTATCTCAAGCAACTATGAAGGAAGCTAGAATAGTTGAATTCCACTCTGTTACACACAAGTTTCCAAATAAATACAGAGAAAGTGAGATATTGCCCATTGTACTCAGCATAAAGTGCTGATGATTCCAGCTGGAGCTGAAAAGTGGTACTTGATGGAATAAGAAGTTTGATGGCTCCTCTAACCTGCTGTTTTCCAATCTGTATCCCTGGTCATTTCCATTCTTTTATTACAATGCACTTCAACTCATTCGCCCATCCATTTGGTGAATATTTCCTATAACATATCCTGTATTCTCAAAGTGTTTATTTCTGCTGAGATTTTACTCTGTTATTCCCTTCTTTCCACACTATCCTATCCATCCTGAGGCTGGTGTACAATCATAGTAATACTAACTAGACAGGTGGGAAAAGGTGGGAAGAGGCTCACAAAAGAGTTTGGGGAGGAAGAAGAGATACAAAGTGTCTGTACAAATGTGGTTCAAGTTAATTCAGATTGGCTCAAGAATCTCCACCACCCCCACCCCAGTTTAGAGATAGAAACAGAACTTTGCTTAAACTGGGAGGAACTGGTTGGCTCAATATAATGACAAACACAACATTTTCTTGATCATCACTTTTTAACCTTCTAATTTTTTCTCTGAAACACTGCTATAATTATTACAAAATCCACATTTTATGTGGAAGCATGATTGTAGCTCTTTCCCTATAGGTGCCTTCATAGAATTAGCACAGCCTGAACCTCACCACAGTAACTCAAAAAGAAGGTCTTGCATATGTTTTCTTTAAAGCCTAATCAGTGTGGATTCCTTTCAGAGTTCCCACATGCATAAGAACTCCTGTGCATTAAACCACTACAAAAGAAAAAATGGGGGATCTGAGGTTATGACAGGCTGAGGAGCAGGACTGAAACTTGTTTATACACCGATGCATCATCATTCAGTATCGTCTTTGAAGTGTTATTATGCTATTGCTTTCTTTGCAATTGTCTGCTCTTAAAGATGCTTGTCTTAAAATATCAGAAGTGCTTAGAAGAGCAAATGATCTGTGCTGGGAATCTGTACTCTTGGGTCTCTCTCTGTCCCAGAGCCAAGGTATCTCTGAACATCATTTGCCAGGTACCTGTAATTTGATTTCTAGAACAGTAGTGCACTTCTTGTTATTCACAGCTGTAATCATGTTGAAGCTGTCAAATGTTGTCTCCACATTTTCAATTTACTTCTCAAACTAAATCCCTCATTCCTTTGTGTGCTGAGGCTGCTGTGGCCTGGAACTCATCTAGTCGTTTAGTAACATCTTCCAGATTTATTTTAAACTGATTAGATGCTGCTGAAGAATCAAATTCTCTCCCCTGGATAGTACAAAGCCTTTTAGTCAACAGACCTGGCTCCCAGCCACTGGCCATGGGAAGATGCTGAGTTACATTTTTTGACAGCCCAACTTTAATCCTGGCCTTCCTCTGGGGAAAAACAAAACAAAATAAAATATACCATGGTGTAACCAAATGGATGGCACAATTAAGGACAAAGGAGGACTTAGGAGTGAAAGGAAGAATGCAGACTCTTTAACGAAATAACTTTTTGCACTGGCAGTATGGAGGAATCAGTAAAATGTGCCCATTGCTAACACAGCCACTTTTAGATACTTTGAAAACAGTCACCGTCATCAGTCATCCTGAATTACCTTTTTTATTTAATTTTGGTAGCTGTCCATCTCAAACAAGTAATGCTGTGTGATGAACAATCAAAACACAATTAAAAGTAATTGCAGTAGTATGAAACACGATGCTTTTTGACCACTCTTTTCAAGGATTATTTATTCATGTTTAGTTGCCAACAAAGGCACAGACATCAGGTGAAATACATGTTACCAAAGCTCAGCGCCAATGGCCTTCTGAAATATTCTATCAAACATCCAGGAGGCAAATCGGATTGCTGATGTCTCCAGATTTCTCCAAGGGAAGGACATTTCTCGAAATGTTTCTCAAGGACGGGACTTTCCTTAGAATCATCAAGAACATTTCTACTGAAAAAGTTCCAGAGAAACACCTCACAGGAAACTGAACTGAAAAAAACGACATTCATACTGGGAAGGCCCACAAGGTGAATTAGATAGGTGTGCCCACACAATTGCAAGGAACAGCCTTTGAATAGCTAAAGAATCCTTCCAAACTATTCAGCTGCTTTCATATTGAGAATGAGGGCTTCTCTCATGCCAAACTTTAAAAGCATTTTTTTCTGAATGCTTTGCTGTAGCCCAACCACAGAACACAAGGAAGTTAAAATGGAGGAGGGGGAGGAGGAGAAACAAGAAAGAAGGAAGAGGGAAAGGCAGGAGGAGGAGGAGAAGGAGAAGCTTCTTCCCAATTGATCAAATCTGTAGTTAAGTATTTTATAGTAGAAAATAATGTTGGCAATTCTGTATTACAGAGCTGGGAAGATTCAGAAGAATCCTAATGTTTGCAAACAAAAGTATGAGAAGGTGAATCTTCTTTATCTTGTTTGCATGGTGTAGTAAATATGTCTAGCATATTTTGGTAAAGGTCAGTAAAATGAAGACCCAGGTTGCTCGGGGCAATATGCTGATTGTATAAACTGCTTAGAGAGGGCTGTAAAGTTGTATGTAAGTCTAAGTACTATTGCTATTGTTTTTTCAGTTATATGCCTTACACAGGATACAAACAGGCGGAATGGGAAAATGGCTCTCATTCTTTTTTCTTTTCCCTTACCACCTGAAAAAAAATATGCAGTCTTTAAATTGCACAATACACAATTTCCCATTGTCCTTTTATATATCCAAAATACAAAAATTATGTAGGTAGGGTTCCCCCCCACCCACCCCCATCCTTATGTATACATGTATGTGTGCATGTATTTTTCTGGTCAACAAACAATAAATTAAACATGAATTGCCATCTCAATAGTCTTATGCTGCTATTATTTCATTTCAATGATCAATTTTCATTTGGATTTTCCTTCTATATGAGCGTTTACATTTAAATAGTTCTGAAACAACTTGTACAGCAGTGGGAGAAATGTAAAAGCAGACAGCAATCATATAGCAAACTATACACAAAAGTATCGACCATATACCATAAAATATAACCATAAATAATATAAAATAAAATCGCATTGGAAAGCTGTCAGCCTTGAGCAAGAATCCAAAAGGGAAAAGCAACAAAACTAAACATCTAGCAGGATGGTTGAAATTATCTCTTAAACTGGTCCAACAGGACTTCGTGAAAAGTTGTAAATCTATATTGAGACTCAGCACACTGCTTAATGTCAATCTGGATGGACATCTCCTATTCAGAAACCTATCCTGAGGATGACTAAATTTGCCCCCTCTCAATTCAACCTATTTTTATGAAGTTCCAGTAGTAGTGTGTGGAATAGAAACTTGTGTCTCATTGAAGTCTATTGTTTTTCACACAGCCATCTGTTATGGGCAGGGAGAGAATTACAAGAAAACAAAGTTCATTTCCCACCACCATTCCACTGTTGTGGCCAATTGGCTGTCACAAGGGCCAGCAGCAAGGTCAGATGAGGAGGTGGTTGAGGGAGACCTGGGCCAGTTTCTGATTAGGAAAGAGCATCAGAGATAAAGGAAGAGCTAGGCCTTCCCCACTCTCTCAGGTGGAGAGGCAGTTGTCTTTGGGGCCTGAGCTGAGTGAGGGGGAGAAACAAATGGAGTCCATCCCAGAGAGAGGAGAGGAGAGCAAAGGAAAACAATAAGCCAGGTCTCAGGGAAAAGCAGACATAGGTGTTAGCCAGCCCTTCCCCGGCTGTGAAATAAATAGTAGGGGTTTGGGAGTGGCTAGTTATTACAGACAATCATTTATTTTCTAGTATACAGCAAGCAATCTAGATTTATTGGCTAGAACCAGGTTTGTTGGGACTAATTACATTTGGTTTTTATTTATCCATGTGCATAAAAGTCTTGTTTTGAAAAGGAGTTTGTTTTACTTGTGAGTAAGTGGCTTATCATTACTTATGAAGGCTGGGTACTAGAACAAGAAATAGGATTCCCATCAGACATCTGAGCATTAAAGAGAGGGATTTTTTCTCCAGCAGTTTGTAGTAGGTTTTTAGGAGAGAGTTGTGGTGTGACAGCACATATGTACAGATGCATACTCCATGGGTAAACAATCTTTTCAATTTTGAGAGCTTCTCTGGTTCCCAAATTAGGGTGAGAGGCTTGCATGTACCTGAAAAATATTTTGTACCCATAAAAAGCACCCATCCCCACCCCTTCAATATGGAAAGTGGGGAGGCTCTCAAGTTTAAAAAGACTGTCTATTCTTCCATTGGAAGAATGGAATAAGATGTTTAAAATTAAATGCTGTTATGTGTTTTATAAAGCGAATCTTAATGAGAGCAGAATCTGGAATGGCAGGGCCACATCTGCCACTCTTTTCTCTCTCTTTTCTTTGATAGTGAATGTGAAGGACATTCATGAAAACATGAAGGAGAATCATGGTTTGACTCCAAAAGGAATAGGTGATGTGGATTGCCGGGTTTCGTGAAGTCCCCACCATTGAGCAAAAGAGAATGGAATCTCTGCTTTGCAGTTCAGTGGCTGGTAAAATGGATAAAGAAATGTAAAATGGGTGAGTGCAAATTACTTTTTAACCACTCCAACTTAAGGAGTACTAACTGAATTATTATTATTATTATTCATAATTATTTCTATCTGATAGAAGAGGATGGCATTTAAAGTTGTGTCATTTAAAGTTAACACAATATCTTTTTTTTATTATTTTCCTTTTCTTAGGTTAAAAGGAGAGACAAGGACACACTGTTTATTCACTATTATTTAATAAAAAGGGAATAAATGGATATGGTGCTTAGTAATCACAAGATCTTGCTTCCGGGAGTTGAACAGAAAGAATAAAAGATGTCTGTTGTCATGGACCTATAGGTAGAAATGTCAGGGACAATGTCATTCATAGTTCTACCTCAGCATCTCAAAATACCTTTTACAGTACGATGAGATAACAAAGAAAACAATGTTTTTAAAATCCTTGGACCATAATTCTGTACATTTATAAAATCCTGTGATAATGGAGAGTTTATATCCAAATATAAAATGCACATCTCATAATCCATTGAACAACTTTGTATAGCATTAGTTTCTCCATTACTAATAGGTACCAGACTAGTCATATTTATATTGCTATCATTAGAGAAAAAAAATGACAGAATTCTGTAAGAAGAATACGTATATAAATCAGTACCATTGTGGTCTATTAGCAATTAAATAAATATTTGGGGAGCACATTTTTCCAATTTTTGGAGAATTGGCTTTCATTCATTCCTTTCTGACTACCCTCAAGATATTACAGAACATGGCTGTATTGGGTAACATTTTATCAAGAATATGCTGGTGCTCCATATCTATAATTCCAAGGCATCTCTCTACATTTATAATCTAACATTACAGTAAGCTGCCTGGAGTCAATTGGGCAGCCATGTAAAATTTCATCAATTAATAACAAAAAGACAAACAAACATTCATAATTCTAAAGCATCTCTGGAGTTAAAGCCTGAAGCTTATTCCTGGATCCCAGATGGAAGACCTTCCAGACCCTGGGTTGTCAGCTCCTGCTGCTAAATACCAAGTCTATCTATCAGTTGGTAGTTGATAAGAGGGCTAATGTGTACTACTGAGATGTGGCTGGGATAGTGTTCCACTTTTGAGATATGGCCACCTGGGTATTTGGTGTAGCACCAGTCAAACCCCAGGAGGGGGATGGAGGGGTGGCAGTAGTCATCCAAAATACTTAGAAAGTATCCAGTGGCACTGTTCCATAGAATAGATTGTCAGGTGTGAGACCCTAATTGTTAAACTGGGCTATAAGCAGGGTTGGGATTCAAATTTTTTAACAACCAGTTCTGTGGGCGTGGCTTAGTTGGTGAGCATGGCTTGGTGGTCATGTGACTGGGTGGGTGTGGCCAACTCGACATCACTTACATCTAAGGGTGCTTCTCCTCGCCTGGCCTCTTGTGGCTGTGGGGATGCTGCAATGGTCGTAAGTCTGAAAAATGGTCATAAGTCACTTTTTTCAGTGCCATTGTAACTTTGAATAGCAACTGAATAAACCGTTGTAAGTCAAGGATTACCTGTACAAAAATACAAAAAGCTTTTCTGCTTGCAAAAAGCTGCCCTAAATACCAATCGTTAGATTAAAAATACCTGCAAGCCAAAATTACCAATCAGGCAGGGTGGCCAGAGCACCTTGAGGAATTAAAATAGTTAAAATGCAGTGATAACTATCAAGCAGCCAACTCTTGCTCATAAAGTGAAACCCTTTAGCAGAGAAGTCATTTAAGCTATCCAGAAAGAGCACACTAGGAGAAGCAATCCTTGTCCATTTGCACCACTTAAAGACACCAGCTGATCTCACTCACCTCACAATATATCCTAAGGAAATCATCCAGATTTAAGGAAAGATTACATGACCTCCAGAAAGGCAGTAAAAAATCAGTGCCAAGCTTGCATCCTGCCTCTTGGAAGTACACCTCAAAAGGACAGTATCAAATACCACTAAAGCAGTAAAGGAAGACTCCCTCCTCAGATTAAAAATAAATAAATCATGAGGCAGGAAAAAAATCAAACACTATACAAATAATTAAATCACAACAGTAGCTGTTGTTTGTTAAAACAATTACCAGAACAAATAGATACAGGAACTAGCCAGATTAATCAACCCAGTTTCTTTTCAGGAACAGCAATTAATGTTTTTTCCTTCCAAATAAAGCTGAATAGGGGAAAATATCCCATCAAAACAGGATTAAACATCACCAAGCACAGAATTAAACTTCACCAAAAACCAGTTTTGGACCAAAACTCAGAAAGGGTACGTAAACTCACGTTTGAATGTCAATCTTTCTAGCTAGCAAAGAAACCTTGCTGAATGTCACACATCTTGGTTCCTTGTCATTAAAAGCTTCTTTCCCACAGCTCTGCTTTGTTATTCAATTATTTCTTCAAAGTGCTAATTGTTGCATCCAGGCTGGAAGAAGTCCAACAGGGGAGTATTTCCTTCCAACAGCAGTGTAAAAAGCTTAAAACAACCCTTTTCCTTTAAAAAAAAAGTCAAGCAAAGTACCAGCAAAGGAGAAAAAACTCCAGAGAAGCTCCGAAGACAGAAGGTTTAGGCGTATTACCAAGAATGTAATAAGGGTTAACGGAGAGGCAGTTTTTGTAAGCACCAACACCAGAATGTTTCCTTTTTGCCTTCCTTACAGGATTAGCCTTGTAAAGTGGGGAAAAAAAACAAAAGGAGATTTCTTCCAACAATTGGTTCTCCAAACTGCTTAGAAAGTTAACAACAGGTTCTAGAGAATAGGTGAGAACCGATAGAATCCCACCCCTGGCTATAAGAGAGATTAGTTGGGACTTTTGTAATTGTACCAGCCTTCCTGCTACCTAGTAAGCCTTTTTATCTGACCTTCTTGGTTCTGTGGCTAGGTTGGGTGGCAAAAGAACCCTCTAAGGTCATGGCCTTGGGGAATTTCAACTTGTCTTCTTTGGGGTGGGTTAGCTCAGGGCACAACAAATTAACAGTAGTCATACATCTGAAAGTTGGAGCAATCCCCACGTCAGAGTGTTATGGATTTGGGAAGACATTGCTTTTCTCCCCTGTCATATTCAGGTGACTCCCTGGTGACCCTCCAATTCTCTCGTACTCACCTCCTAGGAGGAGACTAGACTTATTAGATTGGTCCTCCCTCCCAAAAAAACTGATCCCAGTTGGATTCCAGAGGGAGCTTGGAGTTGATCTGAAAGGTCTGCTACACTAGCTGAAGCATTGGTGGCCACTGGAATGAGAGAACTGCTGTGGCATTGACTGGATAGTACTTCAGCAGCCTCTCCAAGCCTGTGGAATCCTCTATGGTTTATAAAAATGCTAAGGGAATTGAAGAGAGTGAAGAGACACCCCAAGCACTGCTGGTGAACAACAAAGAGTGAAGATGATTCAGCACAAGCTAGGGTTGCTATCAGAACCTACCACATGGCAATAAGGACAGCAAAATATAATTATTTCCGCACTATTATTATATACTAGCTTGATACCCATGCTTCACTACGAAACTATGTGGTCAGGCTTAGTTTTTTGGGAGGAAAATAGGGGGGGAAATTCTGCCTCTGCCTACCAGCATCCATCGGTATTCATCTAGCTAGCATTCAGTTTGGAAACTGAAACAGTATTTGCTGTGTGAGCAAGAAGGAGACAGCAAGGAGCCTGGGTGTGGCTTAGCTCAACTGTTCTGCACTAAAGCTGCTTGGTGCTATGAAACTAAAACTGAAACCCCTCTCCTCTGCTTGTGTTTTGCATTTGGAACAGGTTTCTTTTCAGGTGGTGCGGGGGAGTAGAACTTCTTAGCATCAGAGCGTGTTAATAATAATATACGAATACTAATGCTCCGATGGTCATTTAAAAAAAAAATCCTTTCTTAGAGAGCACCTCGAAGGCAAAAGGAACATAGGTACTAAATTTCAAGTTCGTAGGCTTTACAATTCTGGAGATTTTGTGATGATGCATGAGTGGTATTTTGCTTTTATGTATATAAATATGATATTATATTATATGATAACAATATATAATAATATAATAATAATATAATAATATAATATAATTCACCTACATGGTTGTTGTGAGGAATATTCTGTGCATCTAGCAGTTAAAGTCACTGAGATTTGCTGTATGCTGGATTCTAGTCTTGGGGCAGGACCAGTGGAAGCTATTAAGTATTTACATGGTTAACTGTGGAGAATTTGATCCTATTGAACCTGAGGAGTTGTTTTAGTCATGTTTTGTTTAGACCTGGGCTCTTCCTGGCTGATCAAGCTGTCTGAAAGAGAATGTGTGATTAGGATTTGGGTAGTAGATAATTCTTTCTTGAGTGTAGAGATATGTCTGCTAGCTCTTAAAAAGGTGGTGATATGCCTCCTCTTTATAGGACATCCACTTGGCTCAACTAATTTGGACAGCTCTCTCTTATCCTTGCCAAAGTCATCATCCTTGCCAAACTTAGACACTTATTAGCATCTCCCACCAGGAGGATGGAGCCATGGCATGTAGACAAGCATCTTCCTGGAAGAGGGGATGTGCATATAAGAAGTATCAACAGTTGAGAGCTAACATTGAAGAGAACTTTTGGTCAGAGATGGGGTATAAATTGGAGATTGCTAAAGAGAGAAAAGAAAAAGGAGAAAGTTGCATAACCCATAAATAATGGGCACTTCTAGGGGAAAGAGCATGACATAGTGAACTGAGGAGAGGCGAGGCGGCATAGATGAGAAAGGTGTGTAGTAGCTGAAATCAGGAAGCAGCAGATTAATGACTGTTTTTCCAGCAAAAAGGTGACCTGTGAGAGAAAGGGAGGCGGGGTTGCTATTTTTTCCCCAGCCTTTTTTTAGGAAGGGAAAAGAGGAGAGGAGACAAAAAGAGAGATGAGAGATTGCAAAGTAATGAAAGACTAAGCCATCAAAAGAGTCGAGACAGTGTTAGCCAGGTCTAGACAATCAGGGAAAAGGAAGAACAGAATTTGCTGAACTGAACTGAACTGAACTGAAGAACTTGAGTGCTTGGGCAGAGAACAATGTTAAATACCGAAGTCTGATTTAAAGGAATCCAGTTAAAATATGATATATAAACACATCCTTAGAAATATGAAGAGATAAAGTGTAAAAATGGCACATATAAAAGCCCCTTGTGTTCTGTTTGTGAACATACAGAATACTTAATCCACATTTGCACAATAAAGCTATTTTTGTACTAAAGTGTGATATTCTGCCTGATATCCATCATCCTTTTTTAAAAAATGCTATAAAATGCTTCCTTTGGAGAGGACTCAGAAACTGCTGTTGGGTTAGCCAGATTAGCGGCTGGAGCATTCGAAACCTGAACTCACTCCATTGATTACCGATATACCTCTGGATCCAGTTCAAAGTGCTTGTTACTTTGTGCTTTTAAAATCCTTTACAGTGTGGCAGCACCAGGCTATATTAGGTACTGCCTTAGCAAATCAGAATCTGCCTGTCCAATTGGGACATTGAGAGGGCCCCTTGTGGTTTCTCTCTTTCAAGAGATTGTAGGCCAGATGATAGATTTGCTCAATAGGGGCCTCACTATTCAGAGTATTTGCCACCCCCGTATATACTTATGGTTCCAACATTGCTTATTTTTTGCAAACAAGTTAAAGCTATTAAAGCTTTTTTTAAAAAAAATATGCTTTTGTCCATAATTGTCTTTGCTGCCTTGTCTGCATCATTTAACTTATTTTCTATTTTTGTCTTCTGAATGCTTTATCTTGTTTTTAACAGCCCAGAGTCCATCAGGATTGTCCATCAGGAGATGTAAATTTCAGAAATAAATACATAAGTTAAAATTAGAACTGAAATTAATACCTGGGCCAATATAATGGCATTTTAGAGTCTGAACACTGTACAAATGAACCCTTTTTCAATGCTCTCTTGAAAATAAGTGAAGAGGATGTTCTCCTAACTTCTGGTGCATAATAAGGACAATCCTCAAGCAAACTTTGTTTCTCTAACTCCCATGGATCTATAGCATCCCTTCCTGGCTATCATGTATAGGTCATAAAGATTCAACTCAGAGCAGATGGTTTTGCAACTGTGGTACAAGCTACAAGGATCCAAACCATAAAAAGCTTGTGACCAACACTTTGAATTGTACTTGTAAATATACTGACAACAGCTCAGTTTCCATAATGTGAATATTGTCTTGCTGAAATGACTCCCACCCCCAAACAAGTGAGCAGATGCTGCATTCTGCACTAGCTAAAATTTCCAGGTAGTTTTCAAAGGCATCCAGAAATGAAAAACATTGCATTCATCCATTCTTGAGATGGTTAAGGATGCAAAGACATGAGTAATTTTTTGCCAAAGCAACCTGATCTAAACAAGGCTACAAGTGGCACATTAGCTGAAGCTAGATAGAGGCTTTTCTGGTCATGGCCTTGACCTGCAGCTTGAGCAGTAATCTAAAAAAAAAAAAAAATCATTGAATGTCACAGTTCTACTTTTCCAGTTGAAATTCAGCCATATTCAGAGCCACTGCATGAGACAAAATGGAGGGTTGCTAGAATTTAATATTTGCCTTTTCAGACATGAATAGGTGAAGTTTATTCACACTCTCATAGCCTTCAAATACCAGATGAGGACTCTGGCCCTCAAGTGGTGGGTAGGTAGGTAAGTGGCTGGGTGAATGGATGGAGCTGGATATTTTCAAAATTCAGATGATACCTTACCTTGATACCAAACTGATGGACCATCCACAGCAGTTTCATTCTGAGGGAAATAATATGAGGGAGAAAATGGAGTCCTGCCATAGCCAGAAGTCTTGACCATTCATCCTCTATCAATGTTCCATCACAAAGGATTTCTAAAGTTCTAAGAAACTGGGGTTTCTGTGTAAAGTGTAGCTATCAAACCTCAGTCTTCCAAAAGGAAAGCATGTTCAATCCTATTCAAGTAGAACCCAGAGATTCATGTTCTTTCTGTCCAAATCTACACACAGGACCAACCAATGATATTTCCCTCACATGTCAGTCTAAAACCAGACTGGAAGACATGCAAATAATTCACTTCATCCAGAACTCTCTGCAATTGTTACTTTGCCAATTTCATAAAAACCTCCCCTAAAAAGACAAGATATCCAACATAGTCAGATCAATAGATGGCTTCTTCAGGGTGGAACACACAACAAGACCAAAAACACTCCCTTCCTTAAAGAAGTATTAGCTACCTCTTGAATCTAACTGACCAAATAAGTCAGAAGAGGCATGGATCCAGATAGTATGAGATTTAGTACTTATCCAGACTGATTATAACAATCTAATATCATAACTAACCATTACCAAAACAAGAGACAGATCAATCCTGGATTCCTGCCCCCCCAAAAAGAGCTTGCATAGTATGATTTGAGAAAGAAGAATGAAAATAGACCACTATATATTGGTTTCAGTTTTGATACCTAGCAGGGCCTGGAATACTTTCATAATGACTTCTCAATTTTTATTGATTGATAGATACATGCATATATACAAATGCACACACACACACACATAATTTCTATGCCCACCCATTTCAAACAAATGTTTCTAGGGGGTGGACAATCATAAAATCAATTAAAACAAAATATTAAAACAAAATTCTAAAAACCAAATATTATTTCTTACCATACATTTCTTTATCCAGTACTTCCTGGATTTCTGTGCTTTTATTAAATGTTCACAATCTAATCTGTTACAATCAGTGCTGATTTTACAGAGAAGCCTGTTCAGATCTTCAGATTCTACACGCTGAAATGAATGGCAGATGATCAAGAGCAAATATGGGTGATTTTACCAATAAGATACATTGCAGACAAGTCACAGTGGGTTTTAGGGACATAGAGCCATGGTGCACAGTGGCTAGAATGCAGCACTGCAGTCTACTTTTGCTGACTGCTTACTGCCAGCAGCTCGACAGTTCAATTTAGTTTTAGTTTTAGTTTACTTTATTGTCATTGCACCTTGTACAATGAAATCAAACACCATCCTAAGTGTACATCATGACCATGACCATGAAAATAAACGCAAACACATATCCTTCATCCTTCATACATTGAACCAGAAACCCCTGACACCACACCAACACTGCACTATATAGCAGAATTCAAAAGAGCTACTGTCCTGGGATAGAAGCTGTTTTTCAGCCTATTTGTCCTTGTTTTTATTATTCTGTACCGTCTGCCAGATGGTAATAGTTCAAAAAATTCTCACTGGCTCAGGGTTGACTCAGCCTTCCATCCTTCCGAGGTTGGTAAAATGAGGGCCCAGATTGTTGTGGGCAATATACGGACACTAGTGTAAACCACTTAGAGAAGGCTATGAAGCCTTGTGAAACAGTATATAAGTCTAAGTGCTATTGGTATTGCTATTTTCCTCCCTATCCTTTCTTAACAGAATAGTGGCCAGCTTAAACAACTGCTGATACAATAAGAGTGAAGTACTAATTATTCACTATTATTATTGTTACAATGCAGGTCCTAACTTGGACATGCGCCTTTGCTCAATCTTATTTACTGTTCATCTTCCAACACTGCTCCAGGTCTTCCTTTTACTGCTTCATTTCTTGCATCTATTTGCTGTAACAAGGAATGCTCTCAAATAGTGGACAAGGTCAAACCACCGTATAGCCAACCTGTTGAGTTGGACCAATTATCAATAGGAAGAAGCCTATTACCATCATGGATTCTTGAGCTAAACACAATCCCATCCTCAAATAGGGGGACTGGAATTCCTAGCACAATCAATCAGAGAGAATCTGGTGATAAAGTAGAGAAGCTCAGACAGGCAACTTCCAGGTAGGAGATTCGATTAGACAAAGGTATTACTCCAAGCTTGTCTTTAGACTTCCGCTTCATTTTGGTGCATTTGCATCCAGTGAGGCAGAACATCTGATATCAGCAATGGACTCACCTTGGAAACAGCTATATTAAATCTAGTAAAGAAATAAAATGTATGATAATCATCACTACCCCCCCACTTTTTGAAATTATGTTGTAGCTACTGAAACACCTGAAACTCTGAAGGATTGATCTTGAAAAATAGGTGATGGGAAGAACAGAGGCAACGCAGAGCAACATTCAGCAGAAACTTTATTTAAAAATAAAGGTTTGCCGTGAATGCTGCAAGCTAACATGGTGGCTGGCTAACAGGCAACAGCTGATGCCATTTGACAGCTCCCTTTTATAGTTGGCTGTCAAACGGCATCAGCCAATAGGAGGGTTCCACGTTCCGGCTGGAAACACGGACCTGAGTGAGAACTGCTCAGCGAAGTCTTAGAACGCAATATATCTTGTCTATGTGTTTTGTCCATTTCAGTATATATGACAACCCAGCACATGGATCTAATATATCCAGGCCTGGCATTTATTAATAGTAGTCCAAGGCCTTATGTTGCACTGCAAATCCCACCACCAAGAGAAGCCAATAGTTAGGGATGATAGAACTTTACTTTGACAGGATCCGATAGCTAGACTCCCCAATGCTGGGGAGTTGGTTTCATAAATTACATCTTGCACTGTAAGTGTAAGTAAAATGTGCGTGTCTGTGTTTCTCCACAGGGCTGATTCTATTTTTGTGATTCTAGTTTTGCATTTCTTTTGAGAGGAGAGCCCTCCTGATTGATTCAACACATGGAAAATACATTTGCAGCAATAAATGCCGTATGAATGTGACTACAGGGACAGTGCCTATAGGCCTATGTGCAGGGATGTGGATGCGTTTGTGCGTGAGTGTGTGTATGTGTTTCAGTGTGATGACACTCTGCTTCTAAAGAACAGACGTCCTCATGGGAGGCGGGGAATTGTTGCCAGTCCCCAAATGATTGACATTTGTTTACTTAGCTCTCCCTTCTTGTAAGTCTGCACACCTATTTCAACCTTGAACAGTTTCCAACTGTGGTATACTGGAACATTTTTTTCCCATTTATTAAGTTCAGTGTTGCCAACCCAAACAAAGAGTAATCAGTGATGATCCAAGCAGACCAAGCTGTCTAGCACTATACAATGTATCTGCATACTAATTTTCAAATTCCCTCACATTTCCAGAGAACTAATGGAATCATTTTCATTCTGTTACAGCAACTCAACAGTTACAGAATCACCATCTGTGTTTTCGTTAACCTGAATCAGATATGAATTCTGTTATTGCAAGGTAGAGCAGCTTGTTTAATGATTCTTAATCTTTTCTTTAATTAAATCATGCAGCCAACCTGAAAAATCTATCTTAATGCAAATTAGGAGCTTTTTTGGCATTCGCTTACAGTAATGCACTAATAAGGTTAATTTATGAAGGTTCTCTTCCAGTCTGTACAGATGATATTTGTTCACTGCATATTTTTAGCATATTGTCTCTTTTTGTGATTTTTTTAAATAAAAAAAAATCCCTAAAATAATAATTAAAGCAGGGAGGGGGTTTGTTAATACAAAAAGAGGGAGGTTCTGTGTATAAGAAATGAAATAGTTTTAAAGATGAAAACAAACAAGCCAATCAGTGTTTGAGTATTGTTTCTGTGTGTTTTTTCCACTGTTCTGACTAACATGGTGATGCAATTGCTGTGATGTTCTTTTCAAGAACTGGAACAAAAATTAAGCTCACAATTTTTGATATTTTCATATATCTCACCTCTCCAGTCTGTTTAAACACAAGATCATAATAATTGACGCAGAACATGTTTTAACACAGAACATTTTAACGTCTTTAATGTTCTGAGCCACTTGGATACCAGAAAGCTTTCAGTTCCTTCTCAGAGCAACCCCGGTGGTTTCCATCCCATCTCGCACATCCCATTTTAAACTAATGTTTAAAAAGGTTCTCTCTAATATTCAAAATATTTTCCTACTCTTTTTAAATTTGAGCCTGTCCCTCAGCCCACCAGAGTTCCAATGTTATATCTAGACCTAGAAATACAATTCAAAAGCAGTCAGCGATCCTGTTTTCAATCACATCCTTAGGTCTGCTTCACACAAACTGTAGTAATGGTAGCATAGGCAGTTTTCTTGATTGCAACTTCTAGATTGCAATTACAAGTTAAACTGATCATTGTCCTTTTCATGTCTATTATCTAACTCATCTTTCTACTCCTTCTCCTATTGGTATCTTATAATTATATTATGTACACTTGTTGTTTGTATGTTTGTATGTTCACTGACTATAGTACCTGGTGATTTGTATGTGTACTGAGAGCTTATGTACCAGAGACAAATTGTGTGTCCAATCCAGAGGTGGCATTCAGCAGGTTTTGACCAGTTCTGGGGAACCAGTAGCAGGGATTTTGAGATGGAGAACCAGTAAATATCACCGCTGATTTTACAGTATCCTTCCCCTACCACACCCACCAAGCCACACCCACAGAACTGGTAGTAAAAAAAATTAAATCCTGCCACTGGTCCAATCATAACTGGCCATAAAGTATTCTGTTCTGTTTTGCTCTGTTCTGAATGAATCCACCACAAAAAAATTGATAATGATTGATAGATCTTGCCTCTGCTATGAATTCATGAAGAGGTGTTACTGGCTCCACCATCTACATTACCAAGAATAATAAAGTTTTATATTTCAATGATTCTGCCACAAACTGAAGAAAAAGTACACAATCAAAATCTCCAGGGAGACCATTTTCAAGAGACATTATAGATGGCATGTTATCAAGCCACATTCTCTCCCACGATTCCATTAACCAAGTACTAGAATCCTGTAACATAATTATTTGGGAGCTAATTTATATTTATATCATTTGGAAGCTGGCTTTTTAAAACACAACCATCACGTTTTTTGTTGTTGTTATGATAGTTGTTTCAGATGGGGATCCAGGAATAGACTCATCTGCTCCACCAATTCAAAAATATTTTACTACCAGTTCTGTGGGTGTGGCTTGGTGGACATGGCAGGGGAAGGATACTGTAAAATCTCCATTCCCTCCCCACTTCAGGGGAAAGATTACTCTAAAATCCCATTCCTTCCCCACCCCACTAACCTGCTTTCCAGCTCCGTTTTCCTGTGCAGGGCAACAAAAGGAGACCCAGCTGATTAGCTGGGACTCAGGAGGCAGAGGATAGAAGGGGGCAGGGCCAGTGAGAGGTGGCATTTGTCGGTTCTCTGAACGACTCAAAATTTCCACTACCGGTTCTCCAGAACTGGTCATAATCTGCTGAATACCACTTCTGGCCCAAATCTCCCACTATCAACCTGTAACAGATTATGTGGGGATGACATTCCATAACTTACTTCCTTATGTTAAGCATTAAGTATTTCATCGTACCAGTTATGAACTTTCTTTTGTTTGTGTTCTAGTAATTGTCCCTTTCATTTCATTGTAGCTAGACTGCTTTGTAGCTTAGACTAGCAGGTTCAGGAAATCAGTTGCCAAGAACATACCGGGTACCTAAACATGGAAGAAAATTGTCCAGAGGATTTTTTTTTTCCCTTTCTTTCAGAAGAAAGGCCTTTAATTCAGTCTGCCATCCTGCAGAGCATAAAGGCAAAAAAAAAAAAAAAAGATCAAACCCAATATAAACATGTGTAACCAATTGTGCAGTTTTATGCAAATAGCTCCAAGGTCCAGGTTGTTAGCCCAAAAAGCAAAGAAAAACATGACAATCACCAGAAATGGGATTAATGTGACATTCTAACGAGACTAGAAAATGGCCTCTTCTAACCTGCAGCTCACAGCGACTAATAGATAAATTTGTGCTACTATCAGAAAGGAAAAACTAATCTGCATTCTAAACAAGCTGGAAAGAAGGGAGAGGACACACAGCTGGAAGTCTTTATTAAAAGGGCACCAAGGCATTTCCTGTGGTTGTAAAGTCAATGAAAAGATAAATAAGTGTGAAGCCTCTATGAACTTAAGGGCAGGAACATCGCCAACATTTCTGGATCAAACAGGGAAAGCAAATACCTTATAGTAAAACATGATAAAAAGTGGCACTTTAGGATTTGTGCGGGGTTTGGGTGTGTATGAGTCAGCTTTGACTCCTGGCAATCGCCTGGACAAGCCCTTGCAGTTTTCTTGGCAAGATGTCGGAAGTGATTTTCCCTTGCTTGCTTCCTGGGGCAGAGAGAGAGGGACTGGCCCAAAGTCATCCAGCTGGCTTTATGCTTACGTAAGGATAGAGCTCATGGTCTCCCATTTTCTAGCCTGGTGCCTTAACCCCCACACCAAACTGGCTGTCATTCTAATATTTATTTATCCATAATCTATCATGAGTTTAATCAAGAGAAAAGGATGGATATGGAAGGGGAGCCGATTCTCAGAATTGTGGGTGACATTACTTTCTAGTTACACTTACATTATGCCAAAATTTACACATTTCAGCATAGCCAGACTGGATAGGTGAGACATTTCCTGCGCATTCTTACAGCATGTCTTGCCAATCCCATTGGTAATGCATAAGAAAGATACAGTCGTACCCGTCTCATTTTTGAATCTGAAATGGCCCTATTGGTTTAACACTAAATTGTACATACCTTAGGCTGTGGCTGTTGCCAAACAGGTCAATTTCCTTCAAGGTTAAATAAAATGAATTGTTATATTTGTTAAGAGTTCTTATCTACTTCTTGCACTAGTCTATGAATAGGAAATTGCTCCTTGAAATCAAACTTTTTAGAATTCAAAGCATTATTGACTCCTGTCAGATCGGTTTGCAACCCTATTGAGTGACAAAGTAAGTATAGAGGAAAAGTGTGGCCATCTCTAGTAGACAAGTCAATATTTATCCTGCAAATCAATGCATATTGATACCAACTCACCTACCCATTATTTACCTAAATACATTGTTTGGATACAGAATGAAAACACAGTCAGTAAAGAAATATATTGAGAACAAGTTTGATGCAGTGGTTAAAACATCAAGATAGAAACCAGGATCTCGTGGGTTCTAGTCCCACCTTAGTCACAAAGCCACTTGGGTGATCTTGGGAAAGTCCTCCTCCTTCAGCCTTAGGAAGATAGCAGTGGCAAAGTACTTTAAAAAATATTGCCAAGAAAACTGAAAGGACTAGACCATGTAGTTGTCAAGAGTCAACACTAATTCAAAAGCATGCACAAACTTATACAAAAAGGAAATACATTAGTCTTAAATTTCAAAATGAGGAAAAATGCATATTTAAATAAAATACTTTTCAGAAGAAATTCTAAATGTGGATATCATTATCCAGTATGGATGTCTGCCCCATAAATCCATCCATCCATCCATCCATCCAAATGGCTGGTCATATAATAAACTATGGACATGCAGCTTAGCAGTCTTCAGACACTGTGAACTATTGAAGGCCATTCTGACTAGAACTGGTAGAAGGTTAAGCCAATGATCAGCAGAATACCACTCCCCCTCATAAATCATAGTGATCATAACTAAGGCCCAAAGTCTATATAGGTCCTAAAGTCATGAGGCAAAATAGTCCAGGCATTCTACTGTTAATATTCCTATTACATGTTAGGCTTTTGTGCAACTCAATGTTACACAGATCTATGCCTCCAATATCCCAAATCCTGTACTCTTTTTTCCAGACCTAATTACATCTGAAGAGGGAGATTCTACAATCCTTCACTTCAATGTAATTTGTCCTTCCAGGACATCTTCTTACTTTCCTCCACTCAACATTTTAATAGTTTTTAAGAGGACTTTGTATGAAAAATAATATTCAGAGGATATAAGAAATAAATGGAATAATATGAATAATATATTGATAGAAAAGGAGGTTGAGTGGTGTTTTCTGACTTAACCCAAACCCAGTAACATATGTTTATAGAAACTGTGAATTCCAACTAAAAGTATGCTGCTTACAAGACCTGTATCCTACTATACAGCTTGACTTGAATCTGCAACTGCTATCCATACTCTGAGGAAATTAATAATGTGCTTTGTGCAAAGGTGGTGTAGAGGAGATCTAGGTTAAAATCTCCATTTAGTCCAAGTCACTAGTTTACTTTCATCAGTCAATATCTTTTTATCTATTCTATTTTATGAAGATAAAATGGCGAGAGGGGAAAACCCAATTAGACCATTAAATAAATTAAATACAGTTGAAGTGGAAAAAATGAACAAATCAGTGTAATGTAATGTAACAAGACAAAGATATATACCCTATTCCCCTCTCTTCACAATAATATTCAGGGCCATCATTGCAGTACCACATATGACACTGTGATATTGTGAAATCATGCTCACTAGGCCATACCTGATTGGCTGGATTTAAATTGTGTAGAAGCCTTTTCAAACGAATCCTCAGGAATAAGAGCCCATTAAAAAACTGTAACATGTATAAAAATGTGAACAAACATAGAATGTATCCATACACCAATTCTGTACTCTCTTTTATTTGGAATGTTTGTATTACAAATCAAATATTGCAATAATTCAGTTCAGTACTAGTGCAATCTTGAAGAAATCTTTTTCCCCCCATAGGAGATATAACCCTGCAATTAAATAACTATATAGTTTGATGCTAATTTAATAACAGCAGTTCTTTAATCAGTGTATTAAACTGATTCAGAATATGTGTCAGCGTACTGCATAAGTCTCCTACTTGGTGGCCTGAGGGCAACCATATGTTGGTTGCAAAGTAATCTCTAGATTAGCGATCCTGGTTTATGCTTGGGGTTAAATTGGACTTTATTGCATTCATGGCATGGCATACTGCCCAAAATGTGCCAAAATTGCTCAGTAATGTCTTTACCATTAGCTAGGATTGCTTTGAGTGATACAAGTATCACTAAGATTGATAATCTAGCTATACAACTCACTAAAAATAGCATGTTAAAATTTTGACTGATCAAAGCTGCAATGAATGCCAGAAGTAGCTTTTTATGGGAACGTATGAAGATGACCATGGCATATGGAAAAAATGTGACTTGGAATTCAAATGAAGTAAATGGTAAAGGAGAAGGAAGGAAGGAAGGAAGGAAGGAAGGAAGGAAGGAAGGAAGGAAGGAAGGAAGGAAGGAAGGAAGGAAGGAAGGAAGGAAGGAATTTTAAAAGTTGTTTTTAGATTTTTATACAAGTTCATATTATATTAGTGATATGGGTGAGTTAAATATAATGATGATGATGATGATGATGATGCTGATGCTGATGATGTTGATGATGATCTTGTGGGACTTTTGAATACAGACGGATTGTCATTTGGAACACAACATACCAGATATTACGGTTGTTGAGAGCCAAAGCGTGCAATTTATTGATATTGCTGTATCAGGAGAAGCCAGAGTCGAAGAAAAAGAACTGGGAAAAAATCATGAAATATCACGACCTGGTCATTGAAACTACACGGTTATGGATGAAACATGTAACAGTAATACCCATTTTCATTGGGGCACTTGGTACTGTGTCCAAGAATTTTATAAAATACATCAAGAAATTGCAGCTTCTTGCAATTACACCAGCAGAGCTGCATAACACTGCGCTACTTGGAACATTGTACATCTTAAGAAAATACTTGGTTGATATCTAGGATGCTGGCAGCAACCCATATCAACCATTAGCACCAGTCAATAGTATTGGTGATGCATTTTTTTAATGTTCAGTTGACTGAGTTTCATGCTGAATGAATAAAGTAAATAATTATATTATACTGTATTGTATTATATTATATTATATTATATTATATTATATTATATTATATTATATTATATTATATTATATTATATTATATTATACTGTATTGTATTATATTATATTATATTATATTATATTATATTATATTATATTATATTATATTATATTATATTATAATATCCGATGCTACCTTAACAGTTCTAGGTCCTTGGTTAGGACTCGAGCTGTGAATCTCACCAAAGGCTGTGAATCTTACCAAAGATTAACAACAACAACAACAATAATCCCAGCCTCAGAGAACTTCTCTCTCATGAGAACATGATGAGAGAGACTGACCCAGATTGGATCGATCAACCTTATCCTGGGAAATGTATATTTGCCTTCATTCGCGAAATAAATAAATAATTTATATTTGTAAAAATCTGAGAGGAAGAGTAAACTAGATCCGAATGAAGGTCATCTGATGGTGTGGATTACAGTTGATTAATACATATAGGAAGGAGTATGCTAATTAGGAATGAAAAGGATAAATACATGGTAGATAGTATGAATTGATATCATCTAGGATGTTGAAGAGATATAGGAAAGTAGGAATCCATGTTGTATGTTATATTTTGGGGGTGTTATTAAGGGAAAAATCAGGCTCATGCATTTTGGGGAAATAATGCCACATTCTGAATCAGTGAAATGAAGTGGAAGAATTATTCTAGTGGTGATATAAATGGGTAATTGGAATGAAACAGTACAGAATAAGTGACTGAGTTCTTTAGAAACCCAGCAATGGCTAGAAATACTTACTATCTGAAGAGTGTATGTTTAGAAAAAGGTTTCTTTCAAATACTGCATTTGGTTTTAGCATAGATTTATTCATATGTAACTTGGCAAAGGATAAATATAAACCTCAAAGCATGATAAATGTAATTGTTGATGATGAAAGACTGAGAAAATTAGTGGAGGATAAAAGGTTGATGACAAGTTCAAACTTTTTTGTAGCATCAAGAGAGGATCTTGGGGAAAATAGAATGAATGCAATAAGAGCAGACTTGAGCTTTGTATGGAAAAGTTTTGAAAGATAGATTATCTGCCAGCAACATAAATAAAAATGTATTTCAAAAAATGGAGCTGCTTGGAAGAGAATGAAGTTATGGTAGGGAATGCCACAGAAGTGTGTGACTATAATAGGAAATATGAAAAAGAATAGTTGTGGAATGATGTTGTGCAAGAGGCTACGGGTGAGAAAAATAGGGGGAAAATCAAATCTAGTGGTACCTCAGTACTCATTGCTAATTGGTTCTGGGAGGCAAGATGAGTACCAAAAATGATGAGTACCAAATATTTTTTTCCCCAAAAGAATAATGTAGTGAGTCACAAGCCAACCAGCACTGATATGTTGTAACTAGTGCATTGACTAACAAACAAATAATAATATCAGGATAAAATTTTTGCATCTAAATCCATTGAGTACCAACTTCAATGAGTTTCAAAGCAGTTGAGTACCAAGGTATCACTGTACAAGGAAAGATACTGTCAGCCTTTTGGGGTAGATTGGATCAGGAAACAGACTTCATAGGAAGACTAGAATTATACTTCAGGATATGATCATGTAAATTTGCAAGCCTGATTGAGCCTTATTTTCCCTCTGTCCTATATTCCAGTGAATTAGGGAGAAATCCCAGGACTCAAATAATATTACTTTGCTTATATAAAAGTTCCTTCCTATTTCCCTTGAGGTCATCTCCCTCATTATTTACTGATACATATATGGATAGATGAAAAAAGGATGTGTCCAGAATGTGCTAAAAATCAAGATTGACTCAAAGGCAGTGCTCCCAACAAAAATATGATAAGCTTCCATTCCATTCCATTCCCATTCCATCCCATCCCATCCCATCCCCATCCCCATCCCCATCCTATCCTATCCTATCCTACCCTATCCTATCCTATCCTATTCCCCAAGTGGTATGGCTGTAACATTATCATTTATCCTTCTTATTATTTTCTTTATACCCCCTCTCTTATTGAGATGATCATGATGAAATTTCGCATGTACACTGAGAATTTCTGCAGCAGAGACTAATTTTTTGTGTATCTACTCACACTTGGCCAAATAAAGTATTCTATTTATTCTATTCTAATCATCAAGCACTTGCATACATACTGTACTTTGAAAATTTGTAAAGGTAAAACCTGTTTTGTTTTGCTGTCTCTTTTAATTGTAATTATTGATTCAGGAATTACATGTTTTCTGAATAAATTGTGTTACGCACTTCTGTCCTTCCAGAAATGTTCTGTCGGGTTAGGACTGGAAAGTATTAAGCAAATGAGGCTATCCAGTTCCACAGATCTAACAAAATGCCTCTTATCTGCAATAAAAAGGTGTCATTTATTGAATCTCAGTTGGATAAATTATTAGTTTTATCATAGCTTAGATGACAGGTAATATTAGAGCATTAAATTATTAATTTTCCAAATGTACCTATACATATAACAAAAACAAACCTGAGGCACTTTTCTCTCTCTCTAGAGGATAGGAATTCAAATAGCTATATCAAAATTCCCCTCTCCTTTCTTATTTTTACATCTCAGCATTTAAAAGCTAAATATTTCATATTTACCATGAGGCAATTATTGCAGAATGTGTGTATGCCATCAGAATCATATAACTTATTGGGGTGCAGATAGATCTTGATACTCTCTAGGCCAAAGAGTGAATAAGAGCATTTAAACAACTTAATAAATGAAGAAATAGCTCAGAAGCACAGTTCAGAACCAGAAATTGCCATATATTTTATTTTTTATATGTCCTTGTTTTCAAGGCTCATGTGTTTCACCCTTACTTCTCAAAAGATGACATACAGTACTAGGTCCTCATCTCTTTGTCTCCCTCTCTCCCTCCCCCCTTCCTTCCTTCCTTCCTTCCTTCCTTCCTTCCTTCCTTCCTTCTTTCTCCTTCCTTCTCCTTCCTCTGCACTATTTCAGTTTTAAGAGCTAGGAGGATAGGATTTTCTGGCTGTGCTGTGTGGGAGGTTAATGCTGATTTTCCTGTCAACTATCTTCTTTGCAAACACTTATCCTTTCCCCTCCCTGTCTCCCAACAAGCTATGGAGCTTTGAAAATCCTCCCATGCTTCAAGCTCAAATGAGAAAGGTGTCCAGCTGTCACAAACACTCCTTTCAAACAACTCAGAGGATGCTATCAGCCACACACAGGGGGAAAAAAATCAAGCTAGGATTATCATGGAGCCAGGTCAGGATGCTGACACAAATATATATAGATTCACATATAGCAGTAGGACATTTTGTTTCCAATCAGCATGGAGGATGCTCTCTGTCCCCTAGCTTTGAAGTTTAAAGCTGGATAATGCATATTCTTTTTTTTTTAAAAAAGATGCCCAACGTAAGAAATTTGTATTCCGCTGTCACATGTGGTGATTATTAGCTTATTTGAAATAGGCAGAGGTTTCTCTTTGCCATTCTAAAAAGGAGTAATTTGCATCATAGATCTTTAAGACTTGCTTGCTTGCTTATTTTTAATCTGGAGACAAACAGTCTATACTGGTAGAAGTATGCAGATAAATATTCCAAAAATGTATAGGACAACTATAACAAGATGTTGATTTCTGTTACTAGCAAGCAGATGAAGGGTGAAATTAACCCAGAAGGCTAGCTCTGGAAACTCTGGCTAGAGACCTCCGTTGGGGCACAAAATCAGTTGTCAGAACACACCGTTGTAAATTGTGGCAAGTCACTGTGGCAGGAGAGGAAGCATTTTTCCCATTTTTCAAAGAAAATATCTGTGAAAATAATAAAATAATAAAGGAAATGGTTTTTTTTTTAAACCAAATAGAATGTATCCATTTGAAGTATACGTACACATTGCAAATGGTTCGTTTCCCATAATCAGCAAGTATTGTAATTGTTGTTGATTTAGACAGGACTGTGTTTAATCACCATTAGTAGCTTTGCTTATAAAGTCCGTCTCCCCTTTTTATTCCATGCAAGGGAATTTCAGCTACAAACTGAACAGAACCTTACCCACAACTTGTAATGTGCAGTGTAAGAGAGCATAGGCATCTGCCTTGTCATTTAGAGATGAGCAATCTGTAGATGGTACCAAACTATTCAGAATAGTGAAATCCATAAGTAATTGTGAAGAGATCTAGTAGGATCTCCTTAAATTACACGAATGGTCAACTAAATGGCAAACACAACTGAATTTTCCTCAAGTATGCAAGAAACCCTCACTTCACATGTACTGGCACATACATGTCTTTAACTTAGTGATAATAAGATATTGGGGTCATAGTTAATAACTCACAGAAGGTGTCAATTCAATGTAGGCCAGCTGTGAAAAAAAGCAAATTCCCTGCTGGGGATTATTAGGAAAGGGCCTGTACATAAAACAACCAACCTTGTATTGTTTTTATCCAGAAAAGTAGTGCCAATGTCTCTGGCATATTTTGTACAATTTTGGTTACCACATTTGAAAAGAAATATAACAGAGCTATATAAAATGCAGATTTTTCTCTATGACGTAGCAATAGCTCTTAGACATATTTATACACTGCTTCACAGTGCTTTAAAGCCCTCTCTAAGGTTTTGCAGCATCAGCATATTGCCCCTTAACAATCTGGGTCCTCAGTTTACCGACCTCAGAAGGACAGAAGGCTGAGTCAACCTTGAGCTGGTTAGGATCGAACTCCTGGAAGTGGAATGCAGAATTAGCCTGTGATTCTGCATTCTAACCACATTGCCACCATGGCTTCCCTGCATGACATGGCCAAAATAAGTGAGACACATATTTATCTAATTTCCCAGTGCTACAGGGGCAGTATGCTTCCAAATAACAATTTCAGAGAAACAGTTCAGGGTCGATCTCTTCCTTAGCTTGGAAACACCCAGAAGCATTTCCCTTGTGTGAAACAACACTCCAGGGTAAGATGGGCTTTGGCCTGATTGAAAAAAAGCATCTATTCTTCTGGTCTGATGTTATTATGGAGAGCCAGTTTGGTGAGTGGTAAAGGTGCTAGCCTATAAACCGTGGGTTCTAGTCCCTCCTTCAGCAAGAAAGCTGGTTGGATAATTTTCAACCATTCATTCTCAGCCCAACCTACCTCACATGATAGTCATTGTGGGGAGAAACAGAAAAAGAAGGAATATTATGTATGTCTACCACTTTGAATTAGTTAGAAATAAATAAGGGTTAAAAACATAATAAATAAATCAATGTTGTAGAGAATGAAACAGCAAAGGTAACTGCTAAAAAAACGTATTTGGAAAATTCCAACAGCTGATAGCCTTTTTAAAGCCTATATTATTACTGTAGTGCTTGCAGAAATATCTTTTTTGTCACTATTTCCCAACATTTCTAAATGCAACTTTCTAAAGTGTTAATCTCACACACCATCTCTTAAGCTTTTAAAATCTTCAGTCGGGCGTTATCACAGTGTATTGCATAAGTGGACAAGTTCAAGTCATTTGATGTAAATAGTGCAACTCTTGGAATTCAAAAAAGTCTTCCTGACTTTCTGGTAGATTATGGAATGATCAACCAGTAGGAAACAGTAGGATTCCTGCTGCTTTTCTTCTCCTTATATCTGTTCATATTTATTTCCACTGCTGAAGCTGGTATTTTGGATAGCACTTCTAGGAAACCACTGTATTTGCCCCTATGATAATTATTCTAGGAGATTCCATCTTGTTTCCAAACTTTTAAGGAAACCAAGTTGCCAACGGATCTCACAACAGATTCCTGGGTCATAGTTGCATGCAATTAAAATGAAAATCACACAAGTATTAAAATAACAGACACATATATGGGAGAAAGGCAGGGAAAGAAAAACAACAAATGCTTAATTTTGTGTCTGATTTTTTTTGAATATTTGAAAAGAATAAAGTTGTTTGGTGACAGATCAAAACATTTTATAGAAATGCAGTCCTTTGTGATTCTAACTTTCTTATTAGCAAATGTCAACTGTAGCTACTCTTGAAAAGTAATGCACACATATTCCCTTTTTTTTTTAAAAAAAATGACTTCATCTGATTTCCACACATTTTGGTTAGGTTGCCTATTATGAGATATTCAGTAAGACATACAATCTCTCCGTGGTATTTTATTTTGACACATTTCAAATGAAACGGCTGCTCATTGTGTTGTACCCAATTCAAACACATTCTCACCTGTTTTATTTATTCAAATGCATTTCATTTTTGGTGCTGTAGGTATCTGAATTTGATCTAGTATAATGAGTCAAGATGTGTTCTTCAAATTGATAGTCAAAGTTAGCTTCAGATTAGAAAGTTAATATTATATTCCATCTTTCTGAATCATCTGCCATATGGATAACACTTATAGACATCTGAATTTGACTGTATATAGACATCAGTGTCAGACTACAAATAGATGGCTCTAACTAGTCTATTATCTTTCCCTTAAAAAAATGTTTCTGAATAGAAGAATCCAGGGAGAAAAACAAGACTTGTTGTAATTTTCAATTTATAATAAACTATATTTATAAAAAAACACAAAAAGATGTCTGTAGGGCATAACCATGCAGATGAAGCCCACCCATTTTTTACAAGCATGCAGCCTGACAAATCATCTTGATGCTTTTTGCCTCCCTCAGTAATGGACAGCAGGGGTGTCCAACCATGGCAACTTTAAGACATGTGGACTTCAACTCCCAGAATTCCCCAGCTATTCCCCATGCTGGCTAGGGAATTCTGGGAGTTGAAGTCCACAAGTCTTAAAGTTGCCAAGATTGAATACCTCTGCTATAAATAAAACTATTGCCAAGAATGAAAAATGGAAAATTTCACTCTGAGAAACTAAATCAAGTAAAAAAAGAAAAGATGAAAACTTATGCAGTCTAAGACACTCTAAATCTCAGGCATATTCATATTTATTTAGAACTTATATTCATTTATTCACTGGGCAAATTTATTAAACTGACATCTTGTATAAGAATTGTCTTTCTCAGTGAGTCTTACTTCTGTATATACATGCATAAGAAGATGGTGCTGTGAGTAATTAGGAATTACTTAGATTAATGATGTAGAGAATGTGCCATGTCTCCAGGAATGCAAATCATAATGCCAGGTTTATTTATTTATTTAGTCATGTTTAAAACCCACCATTGCTGTGCCTCAATTACAAGTAATTAAAACAAATTCAGATACATCAAACTATGAAAACGATTGGAGAGTAATGATTAGGGCAACCAAACAATAATGACAACAATCCAAATCCATTGACCCGAAATGCAAGAGAATGGTGAAATTTAAGGAAATAAATATCACAACCATTTGGTGTACTGTCATGGCTGTGTTGGATCCCAATTTGGAGGAAGAGGAGGAGAAGGGGGAACTGAGACAAACTAACAGGGATTGCATGTCTCCCCAGAACATCTGAAGAGTCCTGGGGGTGGGTGGGGAGCTGAGGACAATGCTATCCCAGGCCCTACTAGCTGTAGCCATCTGTCTATATCATCTATCTTTCATCACTCCATCTCTCTATCATCTCTCTATCTCTGTTTGTCTGTCTGTCTGTCTCTCTCTCTCTCTCTCTCTTATCTCTATCTATCTATCTATCTATCTATCTATCTATCTATCTATCTATCTATCTATCTATCTATCATCTCTCTATCATCTCTCTATCTCTGTCTGTCTGTCTCGTATCTATATCTATCTATCTATCTATCTATCTATCTATCTATCTATCTATCTATCTATCTGTCTATCTAGTTATCTATCTATCTATCTATCATCAAATTGAATAAGAACTAGTTTAAAAAATGAAGGCTAATATCTATGCCCAGCAGTAACTTCCTGATGAGTAAAGCTGAATTGGTGTATTTATAAAATGTTAATTCCCTGAAATAATGACAGCAACACTAACACTAAGAGAGTAAAAATGCAATTTTAGCCACTAAATGCTATAAAATACTCAGTAGGCTTTCCAGGATCCTTCTCCTATTTGGCTATTTTGTTAATCAAAATAGCAACCAGTGGAGATGGTTGGATGGGAATGCTGTAGAAAAGTCCCAGCATGATTCATAATGCAATTAGAGAAATGTAGAAAATCCAAATCGAGCATTAAAATAGGAACTTTTTTTTCATGACTTTAAAATATCTGTATGGGAAGAAATTGTGGCATGCAAAGAGAAGAGACTTCTGGTCCAAATGCTTGGAATCTGATATGAAGAAAGTGATAAAAAGAAAGGGTAAATATATTGCCAATAAAGGTAGAGTTCAAAATTCTAATCTTCTTATGCCACTTCAGTAAACTTTGCCTGGTAAAATGACTTTCTACATCAAATGAATTATGCATTGATTCTAAATTTGGTATTTTAAATTTAGTATGAGGTGTGTAGTAACTGTTGACTCAGAAATCAAAAGCACGGGCAAAAGACATATTGAGGCAGTACAATTGCCAGTGTGCCAGGATGTAATGTGAGTGCATACAGTGTGCAAAGTTCATTGGAACTGAAAAGGTAGGTATAAAAGAGAAAATAAATCTAATGAATAAAATGGAGCTTGCACCCTTTTCTTCCCAGTCTTTTAGACATGGTCAAACCAAGTCCCAATTCTTACTTAATCCTGCCAGACCCAAATTGATGCTCTTGGCCACCAAAATCCCCATTTAAACCATAGGAAAAAAAAAGCCTATTTACCATAGAGCCCAAATGCAGTCTTCCAATGGGAACGACAAAATAGAGAAACCCCAACTTCCATACTCAATCAGGGTGATTATTTAGATCAGGGGTGTCAAATGGTGACATCACATGACAAATTGGGACTTCCCCCCTTCATTAAACTGGGTGGCCATGGCCAGTGAGTGACGCATCCAGCCCATGGGCCAGGGGTTTTACAGCCTGATTTAGATGTTCTATCTCTTTAACAATGGACCTCCCTGCCAATGTTGTCCTCTTCAAAGAGCTGTATGGTCTAAGAATAGAAATAATCCCATCTACATTGGAAAGAACCTGCCTGGGTGTAATCATACATGGGAATGGCCTTGGAGAATTGGAGGAAGAGCCACAGATTAGACAAGGATTTGATAAATGACATTTGGATATGAAGGGTGAGAATGGAGAAAGTATCTCAGAAGGACCCACCCTAGTTTTCAAGAAAATAAAAGTGAGGGATGGGAAGAGTCCTTTCAGTCTTGTAAAATCCTGTTAATATAACCTTACAGTGAAGAAAGATTCCTTGTCATGTTTCTTGTCTGAAGTCCCATTATTTGAGGTTCCTCTTTGATGAAACCTCAGATCAAGGCACTCGGCAACTTCTGCAATAAATATGGCTCTTCTCAGGTTTCTGTACATTTGAATGTTCCATAACAGAAATAATCTATGTTGGGTTTTTGATTTACTATTACAATAATAATTTAGGTTTTTTTCTCTATCCTTTCATATTTAATTATTGCTATATTTGCTGTGTGTAGCTTTTCCTTATTAACATGTATTAAAAAACAATTAACAATACACTGACCCATTAACAATTACACTAAGTAATTACCTTAAGACTGAAACCTTTAATGTACAACAAATATGTTGATGCAATCTGTAGTGTTTTTGGTTTTTTTATCTTAAATTTAATTCAGGATGAACAAGGAAAAGTAATCTTATATTCATTAACATTGATACCCTAAATTGTAATTAATATTGATGTAATACTTATTTCTTATTGTGATCCTCAACCATCTAAATATTAGAGTGCTAACAATCTTCAACCAATGCAATATTAATATTGGATGGAAATAACACAATGTATTAACACAACAACAACAACAACAACAACAACAACAACAACAACATAATAATAATAATAATAATAATAATAATAATAATAATAATAATAATAATATCCACTAATGTGGTTCTGAATGCTGTTCTATCACTGTGGAAAATGCTTCAAATCAAAAGGAGACAGATATCACTTTAATATTCTTGGGTTACAACAACACCCTCTCTTCCTCTTTTGGACTTTGTTTTAGATGTAAATTTTCACAACTGCCTTTAATCAGGTGACTATTTCATGCCATTCCTCAAAATATCTTTTGTCTGGATTAGCTTCACTTCCATCTCCTCTTGCACAGAGAGAATTTTCCAATCAGAGCAAAAGAGTAGACAATGCCCTCACTTAAATCAAACACGCAAATTATTTGGGCATCTGAGGTGGAAAAAGAGCAGAATTACATTAATATTGCTTATTTGCACTGTTCCTATCCTGAAAAACAAACAAACAAATCGGAAAGTTCATCCTCTACCATGACAATATTCATAAGCTCAGAGATGGGATTCAGCCAGTTTGGCCCAGTTTGTGCGAAGTGGATGCTAAATTTACAACTGGTTTGCTGAACCGGGATTTGAACCGACTGGCTGGCCCTGCCCTCCCCACCCTTCCCCTCCCAGGAGTCTCTATGCAACCCATTGTGGATGTAGATAAGTGCACAGAGGCTCTGAAAGGGCCGAACTGGAAGTTCCGGAAGTCTGGAAACGGTCCCGTTTCTGGCTTCCAGAGGCCCTCTGGAGCCTTTTTGCCCTCCCAGAGGCCCGAGGAAAGCCTCCAAACTCTGGGGAAGATGAAAAATAGCCCTCCTTGAATTTCTGCTAGGTCACGCACATTATGGCCATGCCCACCCAGCAACCGGGCAGAGATTTTTTATTCCCAACCCTGCATAAGCTTCTCATCATAAGCATGAATTCTCATCATAAGGTTCCTCCATGTTAAGACAAGTGCAGCTGTTTGGAGCAATTTGCTTCCTAAATCTCAGTCAGAAGTTTCCTCATAGAAAGGCATTGGAGATGGTGGTGATATTAGTTCCTTATGGTGATCATTGCAATATTTTACTCTTTGACCTCACAGCAAAACATCGCAATAGGAACTCGTCCCCTTTGCCATTTGTCAGAGCCCCACATCTTTAGACGGTACTGATTATTCAATTACTGCTTGAATAATCCGGTTGCACCTGTGAGTTGATTACAGCAACGATCAGTTGAAGTAATTCATCAACCGAGTGTTATCATCCAGTAATAAACAATAACAACATTTTTATATATATAAACGAACTGGGTGAATGAGATATTCCCTAATGGAAAGCAGAGAAGCATTTCGTTTTTAACACTAACATTTTGCTGATATACACTTTGTGTCTATCAGGAAATCATCTGCACATGGATGCTCCATTCACCTTCTCTTCTAAGGGAGAAAGGAAGTCAGAATCACCTCCTTATAGGTTTTGCTAGTGCTGTTTTGTTCCAGGGAACAAAAGGAGAAACCTGGATATTACATGCAATGGATTAGTTAGCCACTGCTGCATTAGTAGCCAATTTAAACAGTTCCACTTGGCTTTCGAAACAGCTTTCTCATCCAGATTGATTTTGAAGCAGAAATGATTTATTTGGTACTTGGGACAGATTTTATGGGCTAGAGCCAACTCTCTTCTCTGCTATTCAAGTGCCACTTTAAACACAGCTCTCCAAGCCACCTTTGGTAGGGACCCGAAATCTGTATTGAATAGTAAAATCAAAACATGCAAAACTACTTCCCTATGCCTAAATATCCAATTATAGAAAAAGAAGCCAAACAGAAAGAGAAATTAGAAACACCATTGCCTGTCCCTAGCTTCCTAAGCTTTTCAGCACCATGCTGAGAGCTTCATCTGAAGGACTTCAGGATGGCACTAGAAGTGGATTCAGAATTCAGCATTAAGGATGGAATTTGAAAGAAGTTCCTTTCCACTCTGGTGAGAAGAAGGATAACTCTGACAATCCTTCCTCCTCAATTTAGCAGGTTCTTTAGGTGGCATGCTTTAAACACTGTGGAAATAGGAATGCTTCATTCAAGCTATTTGGTTGACTTGAATTTCATTTTTGGCCTGAAATGCTCAAGCTTCAAAGATGAGTAAAATATTTCTACCAGAAAAAAAAAGACAACCTATCATCATATTGGGTTTCGGTAGAATCAATCAGAAACCGTCACAAAGGACAGCTCATACGACTTGAATAGAATAATGTCCTAAATCAGATTTAAGCAGGTAAGAATAAAATGACTTGGTGTAATATTTTGGAATGTATAAAGCCATAGATGGCTTCTGCTATGATCCTGTTCTCCCCTCTTTTTTTTAGCAAATTGTGGGAAATGGTGAAATGATTTCATCTTTTGCTGCCCATTCCAACCTGATTAACAACCACGTTTTTGTTATTATGTTTTGCTCTAGTTGGTTAAATTTCCTTTGTCTAACCAGATTGTCAATTTCATTGGCATGCCATGATTCCAGTTCAATATTTACAGTTTTTGGAACAGCAATCACAGAATTAGATGAGAAGTCATGTTCTCAGTTGCCTAGCATTAAACCTCTGCTAAATGTAACATTCCTAAACTTACTAAAAAAAAAGTGATGCAAAATTTCAACTCTAAATCCTTCTCAATATCATAATTTCACTGCCATTCACTGAAGCCTTTGGAAATGGAAATAAATAATTTAAAAATATGATCCCCTCTTGGGAGAAAAACATAGCTTGTCCCTTATTTGTTAATTTAAAATTTCAAATATTCAACAATTGTATTCTGCCAAAGCAGAGAGGCATCAATTTCCTGCTTTAATAACAATGTTTGAACTATAATAGAAGTGCATGCCAGAACATGAAGGCAGATTTTACAGGTTGGTATTCCACTCCAAACTAATTTAACCTTCATTATCAGACTCTAACCATAATTGTTTCAAGTAATAATTAATTTTTAAAGAATGAAAGTGAGTAATGCCTAGAAAGAAATGTTTTTGTTTATGCTTTAATGCCAGAAAATATTGGTGTACTGGTATAACTTTAACTTTTCATGTAAATTGTAGCTTAGTTTCCTTATTCTCAAATTCTTCCACTAATCGAGGAGGAGGAGGAAGACAAGAAGGGGAGGAAGTGAGAAGAGGGGGGGGGGAGAGGAAGTGGAAGGACCAACTGACTACATTTATTCAAACAGTATTTTAATCTGGATTTCTGTGGAGGAAAACCTAACTTATTTTTCCAGAAACCAAGCCTTGTATCTAAAAAAACCACATGCTTGCTTTCTGGGAAATTTGTTTTCAACATGATAAATTCTGGACTTGCGCCATAGCTTCCCTGAGCTGCCTCTTGTTTCCATTTCTTTGGGTGGTTCATATTTTCATTAAGTTCTTTAATATTTGAAACTAGGGAAGCCAGTTTGTTACACTTCAATTCCAGCCCTAGTTAAAAGTGAGAACTACCAAAGCAGAGGGAGAGCATATTTCTACACATTAACACTATTATAGAAAATATTACTTGACAAATGGTTGTGTGTTAAGAAGGATGCTTGAAGAAAAAGACATTTGTAATAAAAAGCTGGGTCATAGAAGAACCCACCATGTTTTCAATTTTATGCCTATGAGATAGGCAAGAGAGACTTGCCCAAGAGACTTGTTATCTATTCACATTCTTTCCTTCAGAGGGTGATCAGTGTTATCTCACTTTGGATGTGTGCGTGTATGAAAATAAGGGCATTCCCCCACTTGAGCTTCCACATATAAGTTTCATGAACCCAAATGTCTAGTTGGCAGCAATGGGAAGTAGAAAACCTAATATGGTAGCTGCAGTAGAATGTCCTACATTTTGCTACATTGAATGGCCTAATTGGTGACCAAGTCATGATACGGTTGCTGGGCTCTTTGGAATAAGAGAGAAGTAGGTTGAATTGAGGATCAGATGATCCTGTTCAGAATGAAAAGTGTGATGTCTGAGCTCCATCGTGTTAGAGAAGGGTTTCATTCCTTACTGAATACTGCTCACTCCTTCCTTCCAGAATAATTAGGCTATTTATTCTCTATTATTTCAATTCTATGTATTTACCCTTCAACTGGTTTTTATCACAATGTACATCACTGCATCGACTCTTACAGTTATTGTATTGTCATTGGAAGTAAGACAAGCATTCGTTTTTACAATGATTTTTTGGGTGGGAGGGGAGACAGAAACTGCTGGTCATGACTTTTTGGGAGATCTGCCAAGATCTTCAAGATGCTGCCACATTCTGAGGTAAAATTCAAGGTCTTGTCGGTCACCTTTAAAGTCATTCGCTACATAGGACCTGGTTAGGAATTCCACCCCCACCCCCCCATTATAATTTCTGCCCAACCATAATCTCTAAAAGAATTGTTGTGTTTTATTGCCAGGGATTAAGTTTTGTCATATTGTGGGTTCTAGGAGGCATACATTCTCTTTAGTTGCATCTGTCTTCTGGAATAGTGCCCATCCTGACCTCCCTCTGCCTGGATTTTATTAAGCTATTGTAAACCTAAAAGAGCATGGTCCTGGGGTGTTGCAAAATGATCCACTTCCTTAGAGTGTTTTCTGATTGCCATGGTAGTGATGGAGTTGATTTCTTTCCTTAATGTGTTGTGTGAGTTTTTATATTTTGGGTGCTGTTGCTTTTATCATATTTATTTGTGGCTTTAGACCCTAATAACCCTTGCTATCTGGCTTCTGGCTGCAACATAGCACAGAGAAAGTATTGATCACGCTTGTGATTGTGGATGAACTCCAGTGGGCTCAGAAGTCAGGTGGTTTGGGTCCTTCTTGATCTCTCAGTGACTTTCAATATCATTGATGATGATATCCTTCTTGATTGACTGATGGGGTTGGAAGTGAGAGTTATTATCCTTTAGTGGTTCTCCTCTTTTCTCTGTAGCTGTTTCCAGTTGGTAGTGTTCTAATTATCTTCCCTATGAAACTGCTGGATGTGATTGTTCATCAGCATAGAGTGAAATTTCATCAGTCAGCTGATGATATTCAGTTGTATGATGATGCCTCAGGCTGTCAAAGTGATGCCGACAAATTGCTTTCCCATGTCTGGAGGCTAGGCAGGTCTGCATACAGAGGAACCATCTTTGACCCTGCCCTGACGAAATGAGGGGCTATGGATGTTAGAGCTACAAGTATTTGATGATCTGCTATTGTTAACTCTGAATGAGGTTACATTCTCCCAGGCAGAGTTGGTGCATTCTGGGAGCCTTCCTGGACTCATTGCTCTTGCAATGAGTAGCAATTGTGACCAGCAGGATCTTTGCACGAATGCTTCTTGTTGCTTCACTATGCCCATTCTTAGATCAGAAGTACTGCTTGTGGTTAATCATGGCTTATTCATCTCCCAATTGGACTATTGCAACAGACTGTATATGGGGCTACCCTTGAAAAGCGTTCAGAAGCTTTTGGTGATCCAGAAGGCCACAACACATGCAGTATTGAGAACAAGATAATGTACCTCTGCTATGTGAACTGCATTTTCTCCCAGTAGATTTCTGGGTGGAGTTCAAGATTTTCATTTAAAGTCTCACATGTTATGGGTTCTTGGGGAACTGCCTCTCCCTACTGGTTTCTGCAAGAGCTTGCAAAGTAGGTATGTTCTGGATCCCCCACCCCCAATGAGGTAATGTCACCTGGTGGAAACTAGGAAGTGGTTCTACCTGGCATGATTGTATGTGGTAAGTGTTTTGTTTTTTTAAAAAAATATGGCCTCAACCCAGGTTCTGCTGTTTTATTGTATTTTCACCCCCTAGAGTTTCATCAGACAGATTAGTAGACCTGTAAATTAGCTAGCTGACAGACAGATGGACAGATAGATAGATAGATGTTGTCTAATGTTATTTATGTGACTCATGATGACACATAAGTCAATAGAAATCAACATTAGCATCATCTTCCATAAAAAAAGATTTGTACTGCTTTAAAAGTGGTTTCAATAATTTCCCTTTTCATGGGTTATTTAAAACAACAACAGAGAATTAACTAGGAGTCACACATGATACAGACTGACTATAAATGAATTCATAGTTGGATTATACAAAACTGACCTAGATGCCAATTCCATCAATGATATAGATGGCTGAATGTCGGGATCAGAGAGATATGGGAAGTAGTTGGTTTGCCAAACCTTGTATTTTGGTGCACATAACTATCCTCTTGGCAAATTGAAATTTGGATATGATCACCCCATTTTGGTGGAAGCGTCACTATGTGCCATTATAAATTTAAGAACAATCTTGATTGAGGCCATTGAAAGTGGAGCCATGCTGAGCCATTTGGTGTAAAAACATAACGAGTAGTTCTCAACCTCTATTGTCCTGGCACATTCAAGCATTCAGTGGCATCCATGTTGAAAGTTTTATATAAGGTAACAGCTGCTTTGGTCAGACAGTTAATTAAATATGTTAATTCTTCATACAACCAACAGTAGTGACAACAGATCAAACAGAGACATCATGACATTTCAGGATTCCCTAATGTGCCCAAAACAATAGAATGGCCCACCATCTTTCATGGAACCAAGCTCCTGCTGCCTTTAGAAATGCCCTTGTTCTTTGTATTGTGTATTGGATGGGAAATTGTCCAGTGGATGAAAGACTGCCAATTGTCTAAACTCCAGATTTGAAAATGCTGTGGAATTGGAAAGTATGCTTTTGTCAGTTCTGATGAGAAGGGAAGGTAGGTTAGTATCTACATGAAGCATAATTACCACTAAAATTGCATATTGGATAACTTTATTCCAGGAGGCTGCTTTAGGTTTTTCACATGAAAGGAGAATCATAAACTTGAGCAGGGTTTAAATATTTATATTTGGATTGCACATGGTTGGATTTCAAGGAATTAACCATCCTCATTTAAACTTGTGAAAGGTTTATTTTACATTTTGTGGGAGATGAGTGTAAAAATGTCACAACATCTCATTGTTCTTTCTTTGAACGATTAACCAACAAAATAGTTTAATGAGACGAAGGTGTTCCAAGGAGTTTCATTGGTGTCAAAAGCTACATTTGTTTGTCATACTATGTCACCAAGGAAAAAAAGAGAGAGATTCAATTCAATTTATTCATCTATTATACAATTTAGATGTAAAATGGGACAATTGAAGAAGGCAGGTATTTGTAAGAACCTTTTTGCATGTGGATATTCTATATGTTACAGAATTCATGTAAAATTGTAATTTTGAAAAAAAATATGTTTCTAAATAGAACAAAAACTTTATTATTTACTAATTCATAATATTATTGCATTTAGCTTCAGTCTTCAATATTTTAGTCCATTTTTCCTTTCTTCTTTCCAAGCAGCTTAAAAGTTAAAATTAATTGGAAACATTTTATTCAACAAAAACAATCATAAAGGCAAAAATTGTAATTATACTTATAAAGATCAGGACTTCTTCTTGTCTTTTTCTTGTGTTTTTACCACACATGGAATAAAACCTGAGATTTTATAATCTGTTGTCTTCCTTTTCTTCAACAATTTGGGAAAAAAACGTCAGTGCAAATAGTTGTTTGGGGGCACAAAATGCGGTACTGTGATGATTTAGAAATAAATTTGGATTCCCTAAATCTAGAACAATTTACAGCAACTCAAGTACAAATCACAGCACTGTTGGGTACCCTATAAACCAGGGGCGTCAAAATGGCGGCCTACAGGCTGGATGTATCATGTGCAGGCCACGCCCATCCCAGCTCTGTGAAGGGAAAAACATTGTGAAATGTCACATGATGGCAATGTGATGCCGCAAGTTTGACACCTGTGCTATACATAATTAGGCATTATATTTAAAATTCCCAAGACCTTAGGTAGGTATTGCAATATGAAGAAGAAAACCAACCAACATTGGTTGTCTGTCATCCACAATTAGAGGAACTGGAATAATAATTTATTACATGCCTTTACCAAGATATAGTATAAAATGTATGAAAACAATAACCAACAATAATTAAAAATCATCCCAATAAAATTAGCTCAGACTCCAGTAAATAAACATTAATGCACAATGATATATTTGAAAATGTCCTGGGATAGAACCAAGTATTTATATAAACATCCATAACATTCTGGAAGTCAGAGCTAAATTATAAAAGGGTAAAATGCCCCTCTTCTTTTTATAAACCCATTAATCAAATAAAAATGCACTAATCAAATTAAAAAAAAAATCTTTAAATCAGTGGTTCTTAAAGTGTAATCTGGGGACTCCTGATAACCACTTGGCCTTGGAAAGTAATTCAGAAGCACTTCAGACTTCGCATGACTGCAAGACCTTTCTATTGTTCATTAAATAAACATCATATTTGCCACATTTGGGGATGAACTGGAAAAATAGGGTTACTGCTTTAGGAGCTGTGCCGGCTATAAGAAGTGGGTCCCTTAAAGAATCAGCAGCATGCAGTTTCTCTTTGTGCAGAAGAAAATCTGCTGCCTTCATCATGGCTTTCCAGAGCCTCTTTTTGTGGCCCTCAGGGATTGGCTACATAATATACATAGTGCTGTTCTTGATCATTTTGAGGGGTAAACAGGTGTAATCTGTGGTATATACTTTACCCTAGGCATCATGGAGTTAAACTTCCAAACAGTGCCCCCTCCAATTGATTCAAGTGGTCCCATCCAATTTGCAGTCCTCAGGATGTTAAATGTGACCCTTGTCCAAAGCTGTGCTAGCAATAGCACTTAGACTTATATATTTTGTAGTGTTTTACAGCATTCTCTGAGTGGTTTATAATGTCAGCATATTATCCACCCCCATAATCTGGGTCCTCATTTTACTGACCTTGAAAGGATGGAAGGCTAAGTGAGTCATAATCAAATTCCTGGTAGTAAACAGGTTCAGCCTGCAATGTTGCATTCTAACCACTGTGCCACCACAGCTAAATTGATCGTGCATATGTCTCTGTGTAATCAGGAACAGAAGGACTAGGATAGGTATTATAAGTGTTGTATATGACCAAATATGGCCAAGGAGTGGAGTCGGCTAATAGACTCCACTCCTTGCCCAGCCGCTGGCAGGAAAAACAAAGTCCGGTCAGTGGCTGAAGCTTTGGACAGCACCGGTTGTAAAAGCCGTTGACAGACATGGCGGAGCAGCTTTTTCTGAACTGATTTTAAATAGTGGCTGCTTACCAGTTCCCCGCATCCTGCCTCTTGTTTTCTGCATGGACTCCTAGAACACTGGCGGTGAAGGTGGGATCCTGAGCTGCAGAGAGAACAAAGGGCATTTCATGGGGTCAGCGCAATTTCAACCGCCACCGACAGACAAAGCAATGCCAAGAACAACCACCACCGACCAATGACATGGCACAGCATGCAACTGGCCTAGGAACAAAGGATCATCCTAGGAACAGAGGATCCCACACTACAAAAGAAACTCCTGGTCTGCGAGGATGTCTCCTTCCAAGAAGCCGTCAATGAAGCCAGAGCTGCCAAATCATCCGACAACTCAGCAGCACGGATCCAAAGGAGCAGAAGAGTCCATGCAACTGGGACTGAATGCCTCCCACAGCCCAGCGAATCCGCCTCCGACACCAGCAATAACCGCGATGGCAGAGATGTACATAAGCTGAGGTCCGATAAGCCAGACAGGAACCTGAGAGTGTGGTGGCTGTGGCAGAAACCACCTCTGATTCGTGTGCCATTTTACAGACACCGTATGCCGGAGATGTGAGCATAGAGGTCACATTGCAGAGGTATGCCATGTGACACAACCAATGAGCAAGCAGGGCCGGTGAGCCGTGTCACCCGCAAAACAACATGGCTGCCAAGGGGGAAGGCAGAATAACCATGGCAGGAGATTCAAAAAGAGGGAAGACTCCAGGGAAGAGGAAACCCTTTTCACATTCATGGGCTTTGCGCAGGCCAGAGTGAGACTCACCAATGCTTTCAAAGCAGACAAAATAATGGCCATGGCCAGAATCGAGAGCAAGCCTTGCCATATGGAAGTGGACTTGGGGTCCTACATATCCATGATATCATGGGATACCCTTAAAAAACTCATACCTGAGGCTTCCGGTTTGGGTTTCTTCAGTGACAGACCGAAATCCACGATCGTGCGTGGTTTTGATCTGTGCTTGCCGCTGAAGCCACCCCGTGGAGGTGGTGAAGAGGGGGGAGCTTGCTAGCCGAGTGGAGGGCAGCTGCATCTCTCCTCCTTGGCTGGTCTAAACTCCCTTCCCCGAAGGAGGTTCCAGTGGTGGTCAGAAATGGCCACCTCAAAGAAGAACCCGACTGGATAATATTGTGCAGGAGGAAGACAAAGAGGAAAGCAGGACAGACGGGGCTAAACAACAGAGAACATCTAAGCAAGAATCTAAAAGTACTTAGAGGGATACTTCTGAAAGAACACTTTTAAGCAGCGAAGGAGAGAGAAAAGGAGGTTAAAAACCCTTTTTAACCTTTATATTGACAATTGCAAATGGTATGGAAAGAAATCTATATTAATTTACTTTGACAGTAATAGGCAACTTTAAGCTGAAATTTAAGTGTCAAAAGGAGAATAAAGATTTTTTCTTTGGTCATTTTAAAGCCCTAAAAAGGAGAAGAGTGGAGGCAAAAGGGTGGAACTTGGAATAATGAAAAAATGGAGTGCCACCTGGAAAAATAAAGAGGATTAAGAGTGAAACTTTGAAAAGACTCCCAAGGATACATAGTAACTGAAACCTTATTAAAAGATACAGTAACCCACGGAAAGGAAAAGTTAAGGAAAGAAACAAGAAGGAACAGTCTGGGATCATTTGGTGATATATATAAAAAAAGTTTTTGGCATTGGTTTTTTCTTTCTTTTTCTGTTTTTACTTAAAGTCAATCGGGTGGTTGTTCAAAAGTGTTTAAAATGCCATCACTCCTGGAGGAACTGAAGATGAATCTTACAAAACAGAAAGAAGATGCAGATAGGGGAGGAAGATTCTTTGGATTCATATTTGAATTTTTTGAAATGGAGATCTTGAACTATGAAAAGCAAAAGGAAAAGCTTCAATAGCAAGAAGAAGGGCGGGACAAAGAAGAAGCCATTTTCAATGATCAAATAATGCAAAGTGTGGTAATAAGGGGGGAAAGGGTGGGGAAGGAGTTAAAAGTTTGAGATTAAAGGGAACAGCCAAAAAGAAAAATAGTCTGAAAAGGAAGTATAACAACACAGAGAAGCAGAAAAGAAAACCACAGAAGGAAAAATTAGAGAGAGAAGGGTATAAAAAAAGCGATGAGAAGAAAAAGGGGGTAGGATAGAAAGGGAAAGAACTCACGAGGGACAAAAACAGGAAATAAAGAAAAAGGGGAAACGTACGAGGATTAAAGGTATTTGCTCAGCTAGAAAACACAGAGACAATGGTTAAATTAAGTTAAAAGTGAGGATTCTGCAAAGGTACAAAAGATAGTGTTGTGACAGTAGAATACTGTAGTGAGTTAGAAATGAAATAAGTAAATAATCTATGAGATAAAATTGTATTATGTAATGGTATGTTTATTTATAAATTAATGCAATAATAAAGAAGAGAGGGAAACATCATAATTGTTTCTAAAGTTTGATAAAATATTGAAAAGAAATTTGAAAGATTTACAAGGAAATTTATACCAGTTACTAGAATGAATTTGAATAATTATTTTGCTTATTAATAGTAAATAACTTATAAGATAAAATTGTATGGCTATCCAATGGTATGCTTATTAATGGTTAAATAATAATTAAGAAGGGAGGGAAACATTTCGATTGTTCTCAAAGATTGATAAATATTGAAAAGAAACATGAAAGATTTACAAGGCTCATATCAGTACTAGAATGAATTTGAATAACTATTTTGTTCACTAATTGTCTTTGCTATGCATATATTGTCTTTGCTATGTTTTTAGAATTTTTCTTTTTACATTTTTAAGGGGAAGAACCAAGCAGAGTCTGAATGATGAGATTTACATGATATAAAATAGATATTAGAAATTTGAATGTTATAATTTTAGAATGCTTAAATTTAATGTTTAATTAAATTTTATATGATAATAGCAATAAGATTTAAAGATGTTGCACTCCAATTGGTAATTATAGAGGGAATTTTGCTTTTTAAGAATGTTGGAAGAGAACATAATGAAATTGTAAACAAGACAGATGAAAGTATAAGTATAATGAATAAAAAGATATAGAAATTTAGGTAAAAGAAATACAATTAAATAAGAAGAAAATGAGATAATCATAAAAGAAAATTAAGAGAAGTAAAGGGAGAAATAGTGAGAAGTTGGAAAAAGAGTAATAAGATATGAGGTTGAATATATAAGATGAATATGCATATGAAATTGTGTCTGTATGGAAATGTGATAGCCCGGAACCATGCTGTACTCAAATAAGATGTTTTATTTGTTTTGTTAAAACTCAATAAAACTTTATTTTTTAAAAAAACTCATACCCGAGCAATGGCATGACCAATTGGAACCTCAAGCTATTATTTTGAGAGACTACCAGGGCCACCACATACCGGTCCTGGGAAAAAAGACTGCATGCAGAAGCCTACCACTCACAATAGCAGACTGGAGCCTACCCAGTCTGCTTGGCAGAGAATGGTTCCTGCCACTTCAGATAAAGGTTGCTGGCATCCATGCAACAGAGACGACCTCCCACCCCAGACCAACCGGAGACATCACGGAACTAGAACAAGAATTCAGCGACGTCTTCGATGACAAACTGGGCAAGTACACGGGGACCCCTAAATCATTTAATTTAGACCCAATATCACCCCGGTCCGCCTCAAGCCACAGCGAGTCCCGTTCACCCTCCAACCAAAAGTCGAGGAAAAACTGGACAAATTAATAGCCCAACAGGTTCTAGAACAAGTAGATCACACCAAATGGGAGACTCCAATTGTGATTCTGGTTAAGCTAGACGGATCGATAAGAATTCTGTGCTGACTATAAAATGACCCTTAATAAAGGGCTCCAGCAAAGCACCTACCCAGTGCTCGTAGTCCAGACCTCCTATACTCCCTGGGCCAGGGGACTATATTCGTTAAATTGGACCTGACCCAGGCCTATCCGCAACTGTCTGTCAGCAAGGCTACTACTGAGGCACAAACCATCATCATACACAGGGGGGGCATTCAAGTGCAAGAGACTCCAAGAGACTTCAGCATAAACATAGCCCCAAGCCTGTTCCAGAGTATCATGGAGTGGTTGTCGCACAACATCCCCGGAGTAATACCCTACTTTGATGATGCAATTGTCTTAGCTACCAGCAGGGAGCAATTGATGGAACATCTAAGGGCAGTTCTGGGAAGATTCCAGGAGGCAGGATTGAGATTAAAGAGAAACAAATGTCACATAGCAGTCCTGCAGGTAGAATTCTTGGGGTTCCTAATTGATGCCTCAGGCATCAGACCCACAAACGGGAAGCTTAAAGCCATACAGGAAGCCCCCACGCCACAAAACAAAGTGGAGCTGCAAGCATTCCCAGGGTTGCTGAACTTTTACAATGTGTTTCTGCTGCAGAAAGCGACCATTGGGGAACCATTCCACAGGTTGCTTGATAAAATGGCAAGCTGGACTTGGAGATGACGCTAGGCTGAAGCATTTAAAAAAATAAAAAGTATCTTAACATCGGACAGTGTTCTCATCCAATACAGCGAGATGCTACCATTAACATTAATCTGTGATGCCTCCCCCTACAGCATCGGAGCAGTCCTCAACCACAAACTATCCAATGGAACTGAAACCCCCATCGCTTATTTCTCAAAGACACTTTCTAAAACACAAAGAAATTACAGCCAGATCAACAAGGAAGTGCTTGCTGTGGTCGCAGGGGTAAAGCATTTCCACGAGTACCTGTACGGCAGGCAGTTCAACCTTGACACTGATCATAAACCCTTACTGGGCATTCTCGATGGGAACAAACCCACACCAAACATCCTGTCCCCCAGGATGTTGAGATGGACAATATTCTTGGCAGCATACAGCTACACATTAACCCACTGGCCAGGGAAAGACATTGCCCATGCCGACACCCTCAGCCATTTCCCCATTCCAGACACAGCCGAAGACCCAGCACCATCCATGACAGTGCTACTAATAGAGAACATACGGCCTGGGATGATGACGTCTTCAGAGATCGCGAGACTCACCGCTCTTGACAAAACCATGGTGTGGATTTCAAACTGGGTGTGGAGGGGATGGCCGGAAGCAACACAGGGGGAGGAATACAAACCATACCAAAATAGGCAAGCCGAGCTGTCAGTACTGAAGGGTTGTCTACTATGGGGGAACTGGGTAGTCATCCCCCTCATTAAGAAATAAAATGTTAGAAACGTTTCATGAGGGTCACCCTGGAATAGTCCAGATGAAAGCCCTAGCCAGAAGCTATGTATGGTGGCCGGGATGGACAAGGGGATAGAAACTTGGGTTGCCACTTGCACACCTTGCCAAGAATCCAGGCCAGCCCCCCCGGCTGTGAGACCCAGAAAATGGGAAACACCCACCTTAAAGACTTCAAAGACTCTTAAGAGTATTTTTTTAATTTTGGGGTAAGATTTTCATAATAGGTAAATATGGAGAACAATTCTTAAATTTACTGGTAGTGTGACCTATGATTTTTATGGTGATTGTTCAGTAAATCCAACATTCACAATGGGCATTTTTTTAAATGGAAAGTGATTGCAGGATGTGCAGCTGGTTGCAAATGCAAGCTAATTGCCAAGTGTGAAATTGTGATCACAAGACCCCAGGGATGGTACAGTGGCCCCAACTGCAAGTAAAGGGCATAAGTAGCCTTTTCCAAGGCCATTGTAACTTTGAACCATTGCTAAATGAACAGTTGTAAAGCAAGAACTGCCTGCAAATTGGATTTGGGGGGATTTTTTTAAAAAAAAATCTGAAAGTTAAAATTCCTGTTATCCTTCTAAAGTAGACTTTTCCATCCTGGATTCAAAGAGGTGCAGGTCAGCTAAGTAAGTAAATGCATATGATATTGAACTAAACAGAGGTTGCCACCCACAACCTCTACAAGTTCCATTTCTGCCTGTACAGATATCTCTCTGGGTTGCAATTTGCCTTCTCTTCTCTTCCTGATTACTTTGATGTTATACACTGTTCAAAGGATATTTCAATAATGTAAAAAGGAGGCTCAGAGTTGGCAGAGAAAAGTGAAAGAGGAGGATGTGAGTATGGTGGCAATATATGGTGTAAAATGTATGTAAGCCAGCCAGAAAGAAGAAAGCCTGTCATTGATTGACATCACGAAATAGAAACAATTGCTTTGGTGACACTCCATGTTTCTATACATCCACGAGTCCATGTTTAATTTACTACATATGGCTGTTTGTCTCCATAGCTACTCTTTCAGATTCATTATTCATTAAATAAGTGACGAATTTTCTGAAATGTTGCAGCCACATGGCCGATACAAATGCATTCTAATATTATTAACACGTTGCCAACTTGCAACTCTTCGAAAGCTGAGTAAATGTTTTGACAAGACAAGGCAGAGAGAACAAATAAGTAGCAGCAGTCTTAGATGAAGTTCAGCTATAGCCCTAACAACTTGAAAGTCTTCCTGGCATTTCCATGAGAGCAATCCCAGATAAATTGCTCTTATATATGTGTGCATGCGAGAGACTAAAATTCCTTTGAAAGTTTATAATTTCTCATGGGAAAACAGGGTACAAAAGTTACTTTTACTCATAGAAAAACAACACCATATTTTCCTGTCAACCTCTGCTGTTGGGAATTTCAAGCTTCTTGTAATTTTTTTTTTCTCCTTCTGATTCTTTGTTGACTCAAGGGACCAGCATTTACAACATAATTTACTTCCAGCTTGTGTCTCTGTAAATCATTCTAATGCTCTCTATAGCTAGTTTAAAAAGAAAGAAAAGAATCCCACTCACATTGGACTGACCTAGGGCACATTTCTTAGATTTCTCTCTGTGTGTGCATGTTTATGTGTGTCTGTGTGTCTGTGTGGGAGTGTAAACGCTCCCATTGAGTTTGGCAGGATATAAAAAATGGATTAGAAGATTGCAGAAAGGATAATATTCTTATCCCTTTCCAGTCCTTATTCCCTCTTCCTTAGTGCTTCTCCCACCCTAATATTCTCTTTGTGTACCATATCTTGCAGTGGTCATTCAAGATTCTCTGCTCCAAGGGAGGAAGTGTGGACTTGCCTTGAAGAACGACCAATACAGTTCTCTTCTCTGAGGAGCAGAGACAACACAATGTGCTTCAATAAAATGCATTGGATTACTTTGTCCAGCTTTGCTTGGCTCTTGCAAGAATTGGAAGAGGCATGTGCCAACATACAGCCCTTATTGGAAATGCCACAGAGACCAAGCATAGCAAGCCACATAGCTTCTTTATTGATGGATGAGAGGGAGCTTGTTGCTTTGCATAGCTGCTTTTGAGTGAATGCTTCACTTGAACCCTCCTTAAAGAGATGCTTCTCTTTGGAGAACTACAAAACCCTCCTGGGCATGCTCAATATTCTCCCCACCTCTCTCCCCCCCCTCTCTCTGTCCCCTCTCTCTCTTTTGCATTCCACCATTGTTCTTTTATATCAGGGGGTTGGCAAATTATGGCTCAAAAGCCAAATCTGACCCACCATGTTTTTGTATGATCTTCAAGGTAAGAATGGACAGGTAGGCAAGTGAACAGTAGATCATCAGGACCAATCCTTAGCTAAGCTAAGCGACAAGGGGAAGGCCAAGAGCTAGGGTTAAGATATCTTCAGCTACAACTTATCCGAAACCTCTTTGCTGGTGGGCCAACTTATCCAATGCTGCTATGTTCCTTGGTTAGCTAACCTGCCAACTGCATTCATGAGGTCCAACAAGATCTGGTCTTTCACAGACAAGGTTTGTTGATCCTTGTTTTAAACAATTTTCACTTTTGCAAATGCCATAGCTTCTGAAAGCTTGTTGATACCTCCGTCTTATGAGGGACATTTAAACCACATTAACAATACACTTGCTTACATAGCTAGTCCTTATTTAGCCACTGCCTTGTTTAGCCATGGGTTTACTTAGTAACCAGTTTGCTTAATGACCAAGTTGCCAGTTTTGGTTTGGTGTCAAAACCAGGATTACATATATTTTACATATGATAATGTACGGTACTTTCAGAATATTTGGCAACTTTGAGGCTTTCCAGACTAACACTATCTGCTTTTTTTCAATTCTTTCTCAGTCCTTACTCTCCTAGTTTATTTTGTTAATATATTTTGAGTTAGGTCTTCCAATGTTATCTTGAATGCCTGAAACAAAGCTGTGAGAAATCAAGGAGGAGAAAGAATTGGCAGCATCTACTAATTTCAAATTTTGCAAATATTGTGATTACACTCTCCACCAACTATATGCTGTGCACGTCTGACCTTCTGTGAATGTAATTTGCACTCAAATATTATTCTGTTTAATTATAAACTAGAGATCTACACCCATTGTTGTGTAGTTTTTGAACATATCTTTATATATTGCATATATTACATTTACATAATTTATGTAACGAGTACCATATAGGCTTTTCTGAGTTCACACACAGCCATTAGCACTTTTTGGCTTTTGTATGGAGTAACTTTATTTAAACATACTATTTTTTTTTATGAAACTTTAATAACTGTACTTTATTTTATAGAAACAAGGTCACGATGCATGTAACTTTATGTGTATTTCTTTATACTAATGCTGGATTTGTTAGAATTTCCCACCAAATATGGGAAATCCCAGGTATTGCTTTGGTGGTTTGGTCAAAAAATTATTCACAATAGATTCCTTTGCAATTCCCCAAAAAGTCATCTTGATATTAAAGATTAATACCACTGAGCAGCTGCAGGAGGCCCAGTGCTGATCTTGGGAATAACCTTCTCCAGTTCTGATTTCTTCCTGTCCTGAATGAATGATGAGTGACAAGAGAAAAGCCAAGCATCTTCTCTGTCCTATTTGGAGCCTGTTGTTTGTGCTTTAGCAGAAGTGTTGGGAAAGAGCAGGAATAGGTAGCCCTCATTTAATGACCACAATTGTAACTAGCAACCTGCTGTGATGTGGTTATTAAGTGAAACCACAACAGTGCTTTCAATCTTACTTCAGCTTTCCTTTGCTTTACAGACCTTCAAACAGATAGTCATACATTCAAGAACTGGGCATAATTTCTTTTTTGTCCCCATCATAACTGTGAACAGTTACTAAACAAGGAAATCACTAAACAGGGACTACCAGGGTGCTTGAAAAAGCCCATTAGTTCAACCCTGGAATAAGAAGAAAGGAAAGATTCAATCTGAACTTTCTTGTTTAAAAGATTTGCTTTGTTTAGTTAAAGGAAAAGGGAGACCTCCAGCTATGCTGAATTCTCATCATTGTCCAGGCTGATGAAAGTTGCATCCAGCCCACTTAAAGAGTTTGAGCAGTTCCTCTGTAGGGGCTGGGACAGGATGTCTTCTGAATCAACTTAGATTGATTGCAAAAATAATAGCCAGGGTAGAATGGCCCAGCATTTGGATGGGAAAGAACTAGGTAGTCATGGGACTGTACGCTGAATTAGGAAGTTGAAAGAGAGCATTTAAAAAGTCTTGAAAAAGCACTGTTATATCTTTTAGCAGGTTGGTTTCATCGGATATTAGGTTACCTTAATTATTAGAAGTAACGTAATAAAACTCTTTAAGTAAAGGCTTGAATGATGATCTCTATGCTTACAGTAGTTAATTTTCCAATAATAAAAAATTCATTAGCAAGCTACAATATAGATCTGCTGTGCTTTTGTTTAACTTCAGTCAGTTGCACATGTTTGCAGGGCTGTTATATTTTTATTTAATATGTTACCATTGCATTGGATTTTAAAGTTTTCTTAAAAATAAGTTTTAAAAATATAAAATTAAATCAATATTTTTAAAAATTGCAAAGAAAATGACACAAATGTGCCCACACTACCATCCAAAAATACAGCCCGAGTCAAAGGAAACTTAATTTTTCGAAATAAAACATGTATTTTGCTTTGTGCAGTGAAAGATGAGTTTTTGTGCTTGCTTGCATTCTGCTTTATAATAATGTCATCTAGTTTTATTGTATCCTTGCAACTTCTGACATCCAAAAGTAAAACATAAAAGAACAGAACTCAAAGCGTAGCTTTTCAGCCCAAACAGGATACATCTACTTTGGTTGGGATTGCACTTTTTTTTTTTTTTTGAAGTAACTTATAGTTTTGAGATTTTCCTAATTATCTAGTTTTCAACAACAACCAAGAATACTTTTGCTCACTTGCAACAGGGCATTAGCTTTGGATATCTAGCTTTGGGTAATGGCATTCAATTTTAAACAATATCAATATCTTAAATTAAATCTAAGCAATCTATTTTTGGGGTGTTTTTGTTTAAAATCCCAACAGAAGTGGTCAATTTCTTTTAGCTTTTTCCTTGCCACACTCTGAAAAACTCCATGATTATTACTAAGGATTATTTGGTTTTACATTATTCCTAAATGACTTGAATATCGACTGAACCCTAACCTTTTATAATCATAATGGGAATTTATGACTTATTTTACAATGTACATTGGAATTGAAATCATAAAAATGGAGTAAAAAAGAATAAATCATCAGAGACTAAAACACAACCTTCAACTAGGACATTATGGGAATGTGTTTGTCTGGGGAGTGGCCCTGATCCAAATGATCATTAAAGATGCCAATAATAGTTTGCAGGGTTTGGTTTGTTTTTTTAAAAAAAGCAAAGCAAATTAGTGGAGTACCCTGTTAAAGGGAGTTCAAAGGGAGTCTGCTTCCCATGCTAATTCTGCAGACTGGAGGCATAAATGGTAAGTTAACCTGTTTCTGCTAACTGTCCTCAAAAGGAAATGTAACACAGGTGTGTCTGATGTAGTCAAGATTAAAGGTTTGTCTGCCCATGACTTAGTCACCACATTAAAGCCCTTTTAATGAGGTTTGGGAAGATAATGAATGCATGTCTCTAATTTACTGTGGAACAGACAGTTTCACCCTACAGTGACCTCTCTGCCACAGGTATCTGAAGCCATATTTAAGGCACCCTCTGATCTTCACAAGTTGTTCCCATAACACACACAAAGGTTTGCAAGACGACAGGGCCCTTTCACCCTCTGCATGTGGCCTGTGGTTGTACAATTCCCTTTGCTGGTAAAATTGCTTGCATTTCAGAATCATTTGAGAAATATAAGGAATATAAGGAAGTAAATCTCTTTCCAGGATTAGTCATATTTGCACATTGTTCCATAAATCTGTTTTCTGTTTTTTTTTAAAAAAAAAAAACATCTGCACAAAAAGCACAGAAGAGTACAATGTGTATTATATTTATATATTTTTTTTTCTATTTTGAGAGCTTTAAAAAAGGTGGAGGAAGGAAGGTGTATCCTCAATTTTCCTCAGAAAATTAATTTTGTGAGGAAGGTAAAGGTTTTTGTTCATTACTTATGACTTTTCTCTCAAGGAAGGTAATAAATAAGGGCAGCATAACTGTGGGAGTCAGTTCACTCTCAACTAGTGTGGTTAGGAAGCGATGGTGATCCCCTGGAAGAAGTGGAGTTTGTAAGAACTATCAATTCATGATCTTCAAAATGGGGGCTAAGGTCATTTAATTTTAGTTATAATTACCTTTGAACCCACCTTTATTACTTTATAAGTAACTCCTTACTCCTCCTATAATCCACGCAACAACTCTATGAGGTGGATTGGCTGAGAGAAAGTCACCTGGCTGGCTTTCATGGCTAAGGTGGGACTAAAACTCACTGTCTCTAATTCTATGCCAGCACCTTTACCACTACAGTAGGGTGTGATGCTAGTTCATCTCCTCGTGGTGCTCCCTGAAGAGCACGGTAGGGTGAGATAAATGACTCTGCAACAATTGGCAGCCAGACTACATCGAAGAATTGGCAGTTAATGGCAGTTGGCAGTCAGACATCTTTGTAGAACTCCTGGCTCTCTAAATACATGGCAATGGACTGTGGTGCTCCTCAAAAAAAATATCCATCAATATTGTCCGAATGTCCATCAAGAGCTTATACTGGCCCAATGTCTGACTTTTCAACATAGGCCACCCTGGCAATTAAAGGAAAAGAACAATCTGAATATTATCTAATATGGGAATTATTTTATCAATGGTTGGAAAAGAAAAATGGAAATTAGAAATTAAATATATTAACATAGAAGAGATGTGTGTGTGTGTGTGTGTGTGTGTGTTTCATAGATTTTCATGAGTACAGATATATATATATATATATATATATATATATATATATATATATAATATGAATATAGAGAGGAAGGCATTAAAAAGGGGAAGGTTACAATGATAAGAATAAGAATGTAATGTAATTGTTGTTGTTATGGTAAGGAAATTGTATTAACCACCAATATTATGCACAAGATATTTGTACCCAGACAACACACTCCATAAAGAAAAGAGAATGGTTGTAAAATAAAATTTTAAAAAGTTTATATTACAAAAAAACATAAACCACCCTGCCCTTGAATGGCTGGGTGGACTGGACATTAACATTTGAACCACTATAATGTATTTGCCATACATTAAATAAATGAATGAATGAATGAATGAATGAATGAATGAATGAACAAACAAACAAACAAACAAACAAATCCACTACAGTAAACTGGCCATGATATGAAGATACACTGGGTTCTGGTCCAGGGATGAGGTTTCTTCTCAGTTCACCTTGCAACTGCTGACTTCTCATATGTGTCATTTTTTATAAATGAAAAGAATGGTAAAACAGTACCAAATAGAGCTGACAGTCGTTAGCTCTCTGTATGCGTGTGAAGAAAGTTCTTGGGCATATCCCAGACAGAGAGGAAGCCAACTCTTGATTTATCTGGTCTTTGAGGTGATTTGATTTTTCCAGCAGAAAACAAGTGTCCTCTCCCACATTCTCCAGTCACCAAAGACATTTAATATGAGCAATATTAGCAAAAATGCACAGTGGTGAGGGGTAATGTCCTGAAGAAATAGAGGAGGACTACCTGCTCTTTCCTATTTCACCAGCAAGATTTCAAAATGGACCTTCCTGGTCCATATCCACTTTAATTTAGTTATCTCTCACCTTTATTCTTTTTATAAGTAACTTAAAGTGGCAAACATACCTAATACTTCACCCTCTTCCTGTTTTTCCCACAACAACTCTGTCAACTGAGTGGGGCTGAGAGAGAGAAAGAGACTGGTTCAAAGGCACCCAGACACTTTCACTCCTAAGGTCTAGAACTCCTAGTCTCCTGGTTTCTAAGCTAGCTCCTTAACCACTAGACCAAACTGGCTCTTAATTCCTCCTCCACTCTCACAACTTCCTTTGCCTGCTGAGAGAGCTTGCAACCTGTCATTCATTCTAAGACATCAAAGTGATATAGAACAGATCAAACCTAAAAATATCCCAGCGACTTTGCAATGTTTAATAAAGCAATATCACAATGAAATATCAGTAGAAGACAGAGCCATTTAGCTCAAAATACCTAATTCCATAATGTATATCCTTATTTTATAAGTTATTTTAATGGTTTCTTGAGTTGACTAATGTGATGTATTACTCAGGAACCATAAAAGCTGGTGAATAATTAAGTGCTGATCAATGTACTGGCCTGAATGTTCAGGTCAGGGCAATTTGTATCTGAATTTGCAAGTATTTGAGACTTTCAGCATTTCTGGACACAACTAGACATGCTTCACAGAATCAGACTGTAGCTAAAGGGCTCATTTTAAGATAGGCTGAAACACATCTATATCAACTCTCACCCTAACTGATTAAAAAAAAAAAAGTTTGATTTCACTTAGTTTCTCATTTACCTAACCATAAGTTTGTTTTAGAAAAAAAAAAGGCTTTGCTGGAAACTGATAACTGATTTTGTTCTGCATTTCCCCTAACATACGCAGTTTCAGGTATACTTTCCCCAGTGGGTAGCAATTTATGCAACTTTTTCCCACTCTAATCCTTTTTTGTGTATTCTTTCTCCAGATAGATGCATTTTTTGTTACCAGTTTTCTGAGGATGCACTTTGATGCATGTTTTTTGAGTTACAATCCTGATTGCAAACAGTTGGAAAAACCTTTGTTTGCACAAATGTTGTCTGATCTATGAATCAGTCCAGGATATTTGGCTATATTTGTATAAAAATTCAGATAAGTCCATTTCTCTTTCGTAATTATTACTACTAAGTTCTGTCAAATTGCGTAAAGAGGGTAGGTTTTCTACTGGATTCATAAACCTGTCGTGCTTTGTTCAAGACATAAATTAAAACAACATCTAGTGCAAATTGTAGTGGATCAGCAAAACTATCACCAAAATGGTTTCCAGGAGTCAGAGAAGAAAGAATGTTATTATTCATTATTTTTAATATTCACCTGAAAACCTCCACTTGGGAAGTTTTGTTGAGATACTTATAAAGAACAGCTGCAGTTCACAGGAGTGAAAACGTACCAGGGTTCTTATTGTCAATCCACATATCAAAGTTATGTTTTTAAAAAGGAGAACATCCTTTGCAAATGTGGACTAGCAATAAAAGTAATGCAATTTATCATTTCTCAATACTCCAGCTGTTCTCCATAAACAGTAAGTTTTGCTGCAGTAATGCTGAGTAGGACTACCTCTAAAATTTCTTCTGCATTTTTTCATCCCTTCTCCTTCAAGCTATTGAGGAAAAAACCTTCTCTCCTTCCTTGAAAACTTCTGAGTGATTTGTTAACAGTGGTATGTGACTATTCATACTTCAGTTCAACTCCAAGAAATGTGACTACCAGCAAATGGACTTTCTTGCTTTTGTTTTCCTTTCAAAACCTTCTGCTTTTCATCCAAAAACCTTCTTCAGTTCTAACTGACTGGTGGAGAATGAAAAGATTTATTTTCTTTGCAGTCATCTGGTCATTAGCACTCTGAGGGTTGGTTTTTAGCTCTCTGAGAATCGTTGAGGCCACTTAAGGGTTTACCTCTGTCTTCAAAGTCCCTTGAATCTGAGTGCAAATGGGTGTGGAACTTTCTTGGGACTACTGAAAGGACTGTGTTGCAAACAGGAGACAGGTGTTATTGTATTTCCCTTGTCTGCCCACCCCCCACCCCTGTTGTGGGGGGGGGTGATCAATGTTAACATAAATGGCTTCTTTGACTCCTCTTTCAAATCTGTGGCCCTCTCTGTCCAGAATGTGAACTTTGCTATCTTCAAAAGAGTGTTCTCTGTCCTTCAGATGCAGATGGACTTCTGAATCCTAGCCTGGTGAATTTTTTTTCTCCTGTGTTGTGTCATGCATTTGTGAAGGGGTTGCAGTTAGAACTGAAGAAGCTTCTTACATGAGGAGCAACATATTTTTCAAAGGGGAAAAAATGGCAGGGAAGTTGGAAACCCCTGATCTTTACACCATTTAGTGAAATTTAACTTCCTATATATTTAAAGTTATTAAAAATATTTGTATACAGCTTCCCATTAATAGCAAAACAAAATTCAAAACAGTTTAGAAACAAGATTGTTAAATCAATTCATTCAATGCTGATAAACGGTAGTATTAAAGGCAATATTAACTACACAATAGTAAAACAATAACAGAAAGCAGAAGAGGAAAAATTAAGCTTTATGTCCCAAAGGTGTTTTTTTTCATTTGGACTTGTTCTTCCTTGAAGACATTTCACTTCTCATCCAAGAAGCTTCTTCAGTTCTGACTGAATGGTGGAGAATGGAAGGATTTATATTCCTTGCAGTGACCTGGACATTAGCACTCTTTCTGAGAGTCATTGAGGCCACTTGAAGATTTATCTGTGCCCTCAGGATCACCTGAATCAGAATGCAAATGGACATGGAACCTTCTTGGAACTGCTGAAAGGACTGTGTTGTAAACAGGTAGTGTTGTACCCCACCATTTGAAAAAGCATATTTGGGATAACCATGGCCTGAGTGAGAATCTCAACAGATATTAAGCTTTATGTACTTCTTCCTTAGAGTTGCATCTTGTTTAAGGTAACATGCAAAGTTGCTCCATCCTTCCATTTCCCCCAATAGGTATGGCTAGAGGGAATGGCTTCCATCACTGAACCTGGGTCATACCATCACTCTTGTATCAATCCTAATTGCAGACAGATTTTATTTCCATCTATTATTTTTGCAAATAACTCAAGACGGAGAACATACCCAACATGCCTTCCTCTTCATATTTTCCCCACAACCACAATTCTGTGAAGTGAGTTGGGCTGAGAGAAAGTGACTGCCCCAGAATTATCCAGCTGGACTTCATGGCTAAGGTGGGACTAAAATTCCCAGTTTCTAAACTGATGCCTGAACCACTAGTTCAAACTGGCTCTCAGATACCAAACAGAATTCCAGTCTTGAAAATTGCTTGTCAACCCTGAACACAACTCCTGAAGAATGTTGTTTATTCATACTTCTGCTTTAACAATAGCCCTAAAAGCACTACACTGCCAATACAGCAACTTTCTGCTTGGAGTACAGCAAGAAGTCTATGCTGCTCTTTCATTAAGGTACATGCTAAGTCTTCCTCCACTAATGAGTTAATAATATTTGGAAAATTACTTCCACTCCCCCCCGCCTCCCAACCACCACAACTGGTTTTTATTTTCTTAATTTTAATTAAAAAATAAAGTTTGGAATTATTCTCTGGGACAGTTTTATTTTGACCTTGCTTCATTTATTTGAATTTCCAAAAACACATTTGTTCCATTTTTATTTCACCCCTGGGCTTGTGTTATCACACTGTGGTCTGAATTGTCTAGACTAGCGAAAGCCAAGCAGTTTCTGATGCTGCTGAACTATAACTCCCAACATCCTAAGGAAGCCAGGTTAGTGGGGTGCTGGTTGAGGTTGTAGTTAGCAAGCTCTAGAAGGCTAGGCATTCATCTTTGTCCTTGGTCTATGCACTTCTGTAAAATCTGATGAGAATCATTATCTCTAAACAAGGAATTAGACTCAACTCCGTTGTAGATATCCACAGAGACAAATAAACAAAGATCTTTATGAATATTTGAAAAATGCATACACACACTCATATACGTATAATGACACCTTCATAATTAATTGCATCAGTGTATTCCTTTTAGAACTGGGGAAACAGAGATGCATTGGATAATGCAGACAAGTTTGTTTGGACTCTGTGAACACCCTGTGCTTATTCAGCACACTGGTTTTTATTTTCTTTAGCTGCTTTGGAATTTAGTTGGCACTGTTGAGTCGCTTAATTAGTCCATTATAGTTAAGTTTGGGAACAAAAGCAATGCAACTAGCATACTTTTCATACAAAGTCATTAAGATTCTTACACAGGTCAAAGGGCAATGCTTGCTAGATAGCGTCTCCACTAGTTATTAAGAAAGGGGATACTTGCATAGATAGTCCACAGGTATAATTTATTTATCATTTATATGTATAATATATGAATCTTTCATATTTTATTGAGGAAGTGAAGCTGTTTCCAGATGCACCTCTGTTATTAAATTTCTTGCACAGTCTGGTAGACTGATCAGAAAAACCTGACTTTACCTGCTCCCAGATTTTGTAATTACAAGCATTGCTAATTTACAAAGCCTTCCTCGGAAAAAAAAATCTTAAAAAGTGATGCTTTTCATTGTTTAATATGCATTTAACATATTTGTCTGGAAGGATTTGACACTGAAAGTGTTGGCCCAAAATGATTTCCTTGTTTCATGCTCTAAATAATGGCTGCAATAAATTAAAATAATTGCTAAATAATTTTTTTTTAAAGAAAATGTCAAAAGTTCTTGGCCAAATCTGTTAGCCCTAGTTTAGCAGTTAGCAATCCAGCCATCCAGATGGTTTTTGTCTCCTAATTTAACTATTATAGATGAACTAACTAACTAAACAACTGCACAATGCAAGCAGAACTTGGATGGAGCATTATGTAAGTATCATTGAGTTATATCTACAAAGAGTCCTCTCCAATCTATCTGCTACACCAAGCAAATTCAATGTTTGAGGTGGAGAGAAACCAATCCATCCACAGGTTGCTCGTGTTCTAGCAGCATAAATAACACTGTCTCTTAATGTAATGTTGCATATTAATGTACAATATTGCATCAATGAGGGGGATCAAAGGTATGTAATTGGTGAAAGCAACACAATACCACCATGAGAAAATAGCAACACGCTTGTAGCACACTTATATGAAAAGGAGAGAACTTGCATTGCAGTGTTATAACACAGTTTTCATGACTTTGGCAAAAGCCTCCAAACCTACATTTCTAGAAGCACAGCATCTGAAATCATTGCATTCACACCACAATAAATTATAACCTTGAGTTAGCATGAATATGGCGATTGAACTCCACTGTCTTCTGAAAATCCATTATTCATTCATTTAACGGAAATGGTGTCTTAGTTCTAGGCATGCTAATCACAATCCAGGTAATGCAAATAGCAGCCACAGAACAAGCAAATCCCCTGTACAGATTTACCCTTTAATTATTCCATGATATATTCAGACCATGGACGGATAATTATATAGCTCCATCAATCAGGAGAAGGAGGTGACAGACCTTTTTCCTGGAACAGGTGGTTCTGTTCACAGTCTTTCAACTTTAATAGTTTGCCAAATGGATTACTGCGACTGGAACTTACTGTGCTTGAAGAGTATTTGGAGGTGTCAGATGGTGCAAAATGCAGCACCATGGGCAGCTATGGGTGCCAGTCATCTGGCATAAGATGTATCTAATAGAATATGCCTCTGTGTTGCTCCAAGAGCTGCACCGGCTACAGGGGTGGGATTCCACTAGTATAACAACTGGTTCGGTGATCACATACAGATTGCTCCGCATTTCAAAAAAGGCAAGCCCATACTTACGTTCAACTGCAGCCTCTGTGAAGAAAACAGCTGAGGCACAGCAAACCACTCTGCCACATGAATCAGCTGTGCTCTAAACAAAGGCCTACAGCCAGGGGTGGGATTCAAATTTCTTAACAACTGGTTCTGTGGGTGTGGCCTAATTTGTGGGTATGGCTTAGTGGTCATGTGACTGGGTGGGCATGGCTTGTATGTAAATATTATGAATATTTATGTAAATATTGATTTTTTTTAATTAAAAAAGAGAAACTTTTACCCAAAAGCAGGCAAAGCAGGCAGACAGATTAACTTAGAGATCTAGCTATCTGCAATCGGTTATCTGAGTCTGTCATATAAAATTTGCTTGCAAGGAAACTCACAAAATTAACTCAGAACTTACCATGTATGTAAACATTGATTTTTTTTATTAAAAAAGAGAAACTTTTACCCCAAAGCAGGCAAAGCAGGCAAAGCAGGCAAAGCAGGCAAAGCAGGCAGGCAGATTGAGTTGCTCACAGAATCACAGATTAACTTAGAGATCTATCTATGCAATTGGCTACCCAAGTCTGCACTAAAAAGCTTCAGTCCTAAGGAAGGTTCGGTTCTGCTTTTTGATTAGCTAGACAGCAAGAAATCCAATGATTTTCTGCTTTCTAGCTAATCTAAATCTCCTGGCAGAGCAGAACAGCTGATGGTCAGGGGAAAAAAATGGAAAAATAGCAACTTACCAAGCCAGGCAAGTTGGATGGCTCGCATGCCATGTAAGGAGTGAGTGGACGGGAAGGGGAGGGGCAAGCCAGTGAAGTGATTTGCCGATTCTCTGATCTAGGGACAATCGTGTGTGCAGCATTTGCAAGAAATCATCAGCTGTGCTGCTTGGACAACTGACAAGCGCTGCACTCGGCTAAGCATAGTTTGAAAATCATCTTGTTTCCTGCTTTTTCAACCTCAGCTGTGCTGTGCAAAGCAGCTGAGGAGGGAAAAGCAGGGAATAAAGGACAGCCAAGAGCCCGGGCAGGCAGGTGGGCCAAACACCGAACCAGTTCAGTGTCAGCTGCTCTTTGCAGCTACAGGTTCTGTTAAGTCCGGGAGATCGTTCCCGGGTAGATCAGGTCACATAGAGGCGCGAAACTCAAAGTGCACATTCAGCTCTTTATTGAATATACAGTGCAGTCCAGGACCTGCAAACCGCTTGGCTTTATTCAGCTGGCCGGCGGCTCGGCGGCCAATGGCAGCACTTTGAATTTCCCGCGATTGGCTCGGCCAATCGCGGTAGATTCTTAGCACGCCAATCACAGTCATTTAGTTAACCAATCGGGTTGCGGTCTGCGTGGACCAATCAGAACTCAGGATTTGGAGAATGTTAATATAGAACACCCCTCCCCTCTTGGTTTCGCCCAACGAAGCGTGGTGATGTAGTCGCGCAGGTAGGCGGGGCTCCGTACTTGCCTAATTGACTTGCGTGGCTCAGTCTGTGTGTGATCGTCGGCCGGTTCGGACGGGCTCCTCGTCGCTCTCAACCCCTTCGATGGAACCGCCTGGAAGGGTGAGCTGGGCCTATTGCTGCAGCTCCCACCCGGTCTATCTGGGTTGGTCAAGCTGCAGTCTCTGCTGTTCCCGCCTGGTCTTTCTGGGCTGGTTGAACTGGCTTGGCTGCTCCTTCCAGGTGAAGCTCCTGTCTGCAATGGTTTGTGGTCTACCAGTGAGTATGGCTGGTTTATTATTTGGGGTTGTCTTGTTCTAGTTGGGAGGTGTTCTGCTTGTGTTTGGGGGTGTTCTGTCTGCATTTTAGGCCTTTTATCTTCCCCCTGCTTGGTTGTTGTAATTTCCCCTCCCTCTCTGGTTTCTGTAATCATTGTTGTTGGGATGTCAGGGCTGTTAACGGTTAGTCTTGACCGTAGCTGGTCGATGTGCCGCTTCCAGCTCCTTCCGTCGGTGGTTTACAGTCTGTACAATCGGGGGCCCATTACCTGGGTTATTTGTGCCGGTACCCAGAGTGGGTCTCCTGTGAAGTTCTTCGTGTAGACCGTGTCCCCGATGTTAAATGCTGAGTGTCTACTGGATGAGTCTGGGGTTTTTTATGGGTTGTATGTGGGGTGCTGTCGGTCCAGCGGGGATCTTAATTTTCTGCCCATCAGCGGTTCTGCTGGGTTTTTATTTGTGGTCGTGTTGGGTGTAATGTGCTGTATGAATAGCATTTTATTTATTTTCTCCTGTATTTCGCCGGTTTCAATTTTTTGGATGTTTTTTTTGTGTGTGTGTGTATTGAACAATCTGTTCCGCCCGTCCGTTCACCGCCAGGTGAGCTGGCGAGGTTAACGCGTGCCTGATTCCCCGTTCAGCCAGGTATTTTTCAAATGCTAGTGCTATGAATGTGGGCCATTGTCCGACACTAGAACATCTGGCAAGCCGTGTGTTGCGAAAAGTTTGTTAAGTTTATCTATGACGGCTTCTGTTGTTGTTCTCATGGTGCTTACTTCCAACCAGTTGGAGTAGGCATCCATGGTGATGAGAAATGTATGTCCCTTGGTCGGCCCGGCGAAGTCTATATGTATTCGCGACCATGGGCCTCTGGGGGTTTCCCATTCCAGGACTGGAGCGGCGGGGGGGTGGACCTCGTCTCCTGGCACCTGTTGCACCCGGCTACCCATGTCTCGATTTGTTTGTCCACCAAGCGTAACTTCTGGCCAGGGCTTTCATCTTGACTATGCCCGGGTACCCTTCATGCAGCGTTGCTAGTACTCTTTTTTGTAGTGTCTCTGGTATAACCACCCAGTCTCCCCAAAGTATGCACCCCTTCTGTGTGAACAGTTCAGTTTGCCAGTTCCTGAAGGCTTTGAACTGTTCACTGCCATTGCTTTCCGGCCACCCCCTCTCTACCCAGCTCAATACCCACGCCGGCCATTTGTCTTTATTTGTTTCTTGGGCAATGTCTGGCGCAGTTAGGAGCAGGCTTGGTAGAGTCTCTATTTGCAGGGTTGTTATGGGTGCTAGATCATCATCCAGGTCTGGTAGGGGGGAATCGGCTTAGTGCGTCTGCATGCGAAATGTCCTTGCTGGGCCGGTGTGTCAGTTCGTAGGTGTAGGTGGCAAGGAACTCGGACTACCTTGTCATCCTGGGTGACAGGATGTTCGGGGTGGCCTTGTTCCCCGCCAGTATCCCAAGTAGAGGTTTGTGGTCCATGATGATTGAAAAGGTCCTACCGTAAAGGTATTCGTGGAACCTTTTCACTCCGGCGATGATGGCGAGGGCTTCTTTGTCCAGCTGGCTGTAATTCCTCTCCAGCTTGGACAGCGTTCTCGAGAAGAAGGCGATGGGTGCTTCCTTCCCATCTGGTAGCATCCCACCCCTGCATACAGCAGAGGAAAGAGCAGGGGAGGGCCCACTTCCTCATCACAGCAAACCAGTTAGGAGTGAGCTGAACATGGGAACAAGGGTTTCGCCCAATCAGGTCCGAACCGGTAGAATGCCACCTCTGATTAGCTACCAGTTTGCTTCTAGATGCAATTCAAGATACTGGTAGTTACTTTAAAGCTCTTCACAGCTGGCAGCTGGGTTATCATGGAACTGTTGTCTTTCTGCAGTGATAGCTACCTATTCTATTAGATACATTAGGAGAGGAATGCTCTGAGTCCTATATGTGAAACAAGGTCACATCCCAGGAGGAAAGCCTCCTTTTCTGCTCTGATCTGCTGATGTTCTTTAGAACATTTCCATGCCCCCTCCCCCCCAAACCCCCTGCCTTATCCCCGCTGGCCTTTCCCAAGACCTTGAAAACCATTGAGCCTCAGCCCTATATAATGTGAGTCAGAATGGGACAATTTGCTGTGGCCAATTCACTGCAGCCAACTCACCATAGGCCAGGGGTCAGCAACCCATGGCTGTGGAGCTGCATGTGGCTCTTTCATCCCTCTGCTGCGGCTCCCTGTCACTCAAAATATGTGTCACAACCACCAATGTGTGACACATACCAGCATGTGATTTATTGAGCTTTTTGACATCCAGTAGGCCAACTATGGGTAAATCCAAGAAAAGTTTCAGAAGAAAATAGAACGTTTAATTCAACTCCATATGCTAGTTTTGTGGCTGCTCAGGAAATAGTCAGGCACAGGAAGGGTTTTGTGGCTCCCAGTGTTTTCTTTTCTGTGGGAAATGGGTTCAAAGAATGTGTTTAAGATTGCCAACCCCTACCATAGGCCAACTTGCCGTGGCCAACTTGCCGCAGGACAACTTGTCAACTATTTAGTTTAATCAAAAATATTTTTAAAAATGATTTTAATTTCTGACTTTCACATTTCATTTTGTTCCTCCTTTGATATCCTTTCTTTAATGATTCTATTCTACCATTTCTTTGATATTAGTGTAATTCTTATCCCACGACCAATTGGCCATAGCGAGTTGTCCTAGACCCTGACCTGTGTCATGGCTTTTTTGAGTTTCTGAGTCTTCTTGCCAATGTTATTCTTGTTGTTTTTAATTCTGGTTGCTTTTTATTGTTTCTAATTCTATTTTAATTGTAAGCTCCCTAGAGTCGTATGTATGAGATGGGCGGCTTATACATTTATTAAATAAATAGACAGTGCAACTCAAGTTATTTAGGCACATTGAAATAGTCATTTATTTTGATGTACAAATGTGACCAGTTTAACCATTCCAGTGCTTTTTAACATAATTAATGAAAATATTGCAGGTGGTTTGCGGTATAGCAAGCCCCAAAACCAAAAAGAAAACTAATCTTAAAAAATAGCGGAAACCTCATGAGATCACTGAATGTTGAGAGATGTGGGTATCCTTTTTCAAAATTGCACCAAATCTTGTTAAATTAGTAAGCCCTTAGATTTTGATATTTTCAATTTTTAACTTTTGACATCATTACATTATATTTCATTTGTGGATCCCATGAATATCTTTGCATAATTGTATATGTCATGATGACTACTGACCCTATGTTGTCAGCTCTTGGTGACTCCCAAAATCTTTTGATTATGATGTGGTGATCTGTATAAAAGTAAACCTTGAAAACCTCTGGTGTCAGCAAAGGACCAAAGAGAACACATACATACCACACACACACACACGCACATGCACACGCACACGCGCACGCACATGCACATGCACACACACAAAACTTTCTGCTGAAAAGATTCAAGTTTTCAACAAAAGGAAACTAGTGGGGATACCCCACCAAACATTTGCCTCAGTGCTTATGTTTAGATATTCACTGTGCATATTCAATTGTTAAAATTATTATGAGAGAAACCTTGCTGAATCCATGCTAATTTATTACTTGATAGTGTCACACTATTATGCTGGAAGTTTTATATTAAATATTTATATTTAGTATATAAATAAATATTACATCCAGTTTTCCAGTATCTCTAGTGTTTTGAAAGATCCACTTGAACCCAATCATAAAACATTTATGTTTCCATAATTTCTGGTAATATTTCTGCAAAATCTTGTAGCAGCTGAGAGAGCAGACAGACACTGTAAGGCTTCTGATTTTATGGGATCCTGTAGTAAATATCTATGTCTTAAACTCATTACTGTCAGAAGTCTTCATCGCCATATGTAATATATTTCATATAGTATTGTCTGATGGATAAAGTTACTCAGATTAAACAGAGTTGGACTCATTGGTGGGATTCAAAAAATTTTACTAGCGGTTTTACTATTACTAGCGGTTCTGTGGGTATGGCTTGGTGGGCATGGTGCGACTTGGTGGGCATGGCTTGGTGGGCATGGCAGGGGAAGGTTAGTGCAAAATCCCATTCCCTCCCCACCTAACTAACCTGCTTTCCAGTTCTGTTCTCCTGTGCAGACAAAAGAAGGCCCAGCTGGGACTCGGGAGGCAGAGAATAGATGGGGGAGGGGCCAATCAGAGGTGGCATTTGCCGGTTCTCCAATTACTCAAAATTTCCACTACCGATTCTCCAGAACCTGTCAGAACCTGCTGAATACCACCTCTGGTTGGACTTTAACTGAGGAGGTTCAAGACGGTTACCTGGACATAGTTGTATGATGTTATTGGCATTGATTTGATTATGTGACTTCTGATGAAGTGGACAAGTTCCTTCAAATAAAGTTTGGTCACCTGGCCCATCCTGAATTGTTAAAGCAATCTGGGGAAGGGGAGAAACATGAGTGGGTGGGCTATGCGATAGTATTAGCTTTTTGAAGAAGGTGATGATCAAGAGACTATTTCTGGATTTTTATTGCTTAGTTTCCAACTTTCCTTTTGTAGGGAAAGTTGTACAGAAGATGACCAAACAACAGTTACAAAGAGTCTTGTAGAAAACAGATATTTTCTACTTGTTCCAGTTGGTTTCAGGTCAGGATATAGTATGGAGACAATTCTGGTTTTACTTGTCCATTATGTTTGGTAGATGGTCCCAAGCATAAGGTGGCCTTTTGAAAATTCTGGGTACTTTACTTTCTGAGTAATGTATTCTTCCTTCTGCTTCTTGATCTCTCAGAGGTTTTTAGTTCCTTTGACAATTGTATTCTTCTGGACTGGAGGGAAGAGATTGTATCCTGTATCTTTGGGCCTCTCTCAGCCCTCCTGTTTAAAATCTACATGAAACCACTGAGTGATATCAGCCAATCCAGTCTGGAGGTCAGTATCATCAATTATACATTTTGGCCTGTTTGAGTTTAGATGAGGAAGAACAAAATGGTGGCTGTGGCTGTTTGGGACCTTTAGCTGAGGGAAGTTTTCATTATTGGCATGGGATGGGATTGTACTTCCTCATTTGAGATTGATGTGTACTTGGTGATTTTTTTCACATTTAACTCTGAATGTTATACACCTCCAGGGTTAGACTCCAAGAATTAAGAACATGGAGTTGGGGGTGGGGACATTGGCTTTTTCCTCAGTGATTATTTGAAGTCATTATTGACAGGAGCCCTGTGTCAAGTTTTTAAAATGCTATTCTTATTCTCTTGTCAAGCTAGTGATGTTTTCACTATCCTGACAAGAGAATCATAATGACATTTTATCTTTTAAAATTTTTGTTTTAAGTATGTATTTAATATTTGTAAGCTATCTAGAGGACTTTTCTTTTGGAGTTGTATAACCTTCACAAATTGATAATAAATGTAATAATGACAATAGTAACAGTGTGTTTCCACAGAGAGGTTAATATTGTAATGCAAGATAACTCAAAGATAACTTTGTACCCAGCTGCACTTAGGTCTGTCCTGACACATTGTCATTGCTGGATAAATAAAGTTAGAAAGAGAACAAAGCTAGCAGACTACTTTTAAAGTGCAATTACTGTATACATCCAGCAAATTCTGTTTCTTTGCAGTATGCCTCTGTTACAACATAAATGTGCCCATTGCTTAGCCTGACTAATTGCTGGGATCCACCTTTCTGTAATGAGTTTTTCAGAAGTTGCCCCAGTAACACAGGTAGGATTTCATTCAACTCCAGCTGAGGCTGTCAGAGGAGGAAGGGTTGTTTTTTTTCTGTCTCTGATGAATGAAAATAATTATATACAGATAAAGATGAAAAGGAAATCTGGGAGTAAGTGAAGATTCCATGATACTTTAAACAAAGAAGAGTTAAGGCCCTATCTTAACTAGGCATTGGCACTGCAATGCGAAATGGTCATGCAAAATTAATTTTTAATGTGTTCAATTTATATTAAAAATTTTTGCAACTGTGTGAATTTTTTTCCAAGGCTAGAATGCTACTTCATTTAAGATATTCCCTGAAGGTGTTTTTTTTAAAAAAGGGAGACTCTTAAACTGAAGCCATTTTAAGGGTTTTATGAGACATTATGTGAGCTTTCATATGCAAGTTAGTCGTTAAGTACTAGATATTATATTCTGTAATATGCTTAAGTGATATTAGAAGCTGTATATAGCCTGCAGTAATGGCTATTGCTGCTTTTTTAATTTATCAAAAAAATGTTGCTTAAATAAGGAGCAAATCAAGGCTGGAGTGCCGCAAATATAAACATAAGCATTTTTTAATGAATTCTCTACTTTCAGCAAAACTACGTCTACATCCTTTTATTGACACAAATATCTATGCACAAGCTAGAGCGCAGTACGATAGTCACCTATCGATAGGCGTCTGTGACATAGAGGAGATTTGGGCCTTCCCATTTCCATCACCTTTAGAATTTTTCAAATTTGAAGTTATTGCTCTTTAAATTGAAGAAGAAAAGGAAGACAAGTCTCAGAAACCTTTATTCCGTAGGGAGAAACATTTTTGTTAAGATGGATTCACCGGTGACGTTATGCACACTTTGAGAAAAATGAAAAGCAAACTAGCTCTCTCTCTCTCTCTCTCTCTCTCTCTTTCTTTTAATTTTTAGAGAATGGTACTCCCAAAGCATTTCAAGCTGACAGGTCTCGAGAAATGTTGAAGTAAACTTTCCCAAACACTATTCCAGAGTCCTTACTGAACCTATTATTCTTTCACAAATGAAAATAATGAATTGTATAGGGAAGAAAAATAAACCTCAGCAATAAATGGGGGGGGGGGAGAGAGAGAGAGAGTTAGGCACACATATGGCACACATTCACGTGCACACATAGATACACACACACACACACACACACACACATCCTCTACCAGATAGCTTATGGATATTTCAGAAATGGATCCACAAAGTTTCCTGAAAGAAGGTCATCTAAGGATGTTTCAAAGAATGTTGACTATCCAGTCCCGTTAGTGATTCGTGTCATCTTTGCTCATATCTAATCATTTTGGGGCCAGTCAAACTATAATTGAGAGGGGACACGGTGGCCCAGTGGCTAAGACACTGAGCTTGTCCATCAGAAAGGTCAGCAGTTCAGAGGTTTGAATCCCTAGCACCATGCAACAGAGTGAGCTCCCGTTACTTGTCCCAGCTTCTGCCAACCTAGCAGTTCGAAAGCATGTAAAAATGCAAGAAGAAAAATAGGGACCACTTTGGTGGGAAGGTAACAGCATTGAGTGTGCCTTCGGCATTTAGTCATGCCGTTCACACGACCACGGAGACATCTTCAGACAGTGCTAACTCTTTGGTTTTGTAATGGAGATGTGCACAGCCCCCTAGAGCTGAAAATGACTAGCACGTATGTGCGAGGGGAACCTTTACCTTCACTATAATAGAGACAGGCTTTATTATCTCAATAACGTCTAGGTGACTTTAGGAGACACCATAAATGACAAATAGGTCTTACACCATAATGAAGTAAGAGGCCTACTATAGAATTGAGAACCCAATCAGAATCTGATTGCAGTTCTAATGTAGTATTAAAGTTGGGTTAGAGCAATATCAATATCAAGGTATTGTTGGTCTTTCAGCTGAAACACCCTCCCATGGAACACAGTGTGTGTGTGTGTGTGTGTGTGTGTGTGTGTGTGTGTGTGTCCCAATTTGTTCTCAGAGGAAAAAGCAGAATATAAACCAAGTATCTATGGAGATTCTCAGTTGTCCAGGTCATGGTTGTCTCAAAGGTGCTTTCTTTTAAAAGGCAACTGGACTTTGCTAGAAGATGCTTCACTTCTCATCAAGGAAGCTTCTTCAATTCTGACTGAAAGGTGGAGAAGTTCTCCACCTTTCAGTCAGAAAGGTTTAGTCAGAACTGAACAGGCTTCTTGAATGAGAAGCAAAGTATCTTCTAGGAAAGCAAGAAAGTCCAGTTGCCTTTTGAAAGAAAGCACCTTTGGGACAATATCAACCAAGGGAATCAACAAAAAAATAAATGCAACTATTGTAAGAGAATGTCTAAGACCTGTAATGGGGAATCAGCCTAAATCACATGACTGTTAAAAGTTCACCATCTACATCAGCTCAGCCAAGGAGGGATGTAAGCCTCCCCCTTGGCTGGGTCTTATGGGGTCTTCTGTTCAAACAACTGGAACTGACCTTCTGAATCACTCATACAGAAACATCTAGTTATTTGAATAACCTGTTTGAAATTCATGTCCCTAGATGCTCAGCTTAATTGTGCTATCAGGATTGCTTAGTGTAGCTTGCTACCTATGGAATGGCCATCTCATCTTTCAGGCTCTTTCCCCATTTAGTTCCTCCACTTTGGAATAAATTTCCCCTTGATCTGCCTCTGGAGTCTGAGCTCATGAGGTTTTAAGAAAGGTCTTTAAAATATATCTTTTTCTCAGCTCCTTTCCAGTCCTTTTGTTTGCTTTACTAAGTGCATGGAAGTACATGGTGGTACTGGGATAAGTTATTATTGTGTATGTAAGTATATACAGGTAGCCCATGGTTGCTTACCACTGTTTGAAATTATGATGGACTCAGAGGTGGGATTCAGCAGGTTCTGACCAGTTCTGGAGAACCAGTAGCAGAAACTTTGAGTGGTTTGGAGAACCAGCAAACACTACCTCAAAGTGATGTGACCGCATTTTGGGCACTCAGCGATGGCCTGCAGCTTTCCATGACCACATGACTGTGATTTATGAGTTGATTGCAGAAACCTGGCATTTACTTTTTGGGTTTTGGCCAATCCCCCAAAACAATGGGTTTGTTTAATGACCATGGTGATTTATTTAACAACCGCTGAAAAAAGGTAATAAAATCAGGTTTTATGAAAATGTGCTTTACGACTAGAAATGATGAAATGCTTTTTATGACTATCCCAACTTACAACCGTAATGGAGAGCCAAGGACTGCATATATATATTTGCTTTCTTAAGTTTTTGCGGGTACTTACATGTATGGTATTCAGCTTTGTTCGGGTATTTTCCGACATCATTATAGTTGTGCTTTTAAATTTGTGCTATAATGACGTGGGAAAATACCTGAACAAAGCTGAATTCCATACATCAGTTTTATATAGTACCATATCCAAACATCAAGGAAAGATGTCTGCTCTGGAAGATCCCTAGAGTTTTATAGACAGATCTGAAGAATCAGAAGCAAAGCCAATCAAACTACTGGCTTCAGAAGGCACCACCCAGAGTTGAATATAGGAACATAAGAGTGGTAAGACTTTTGCAGCACTTGCCTTATCAAGAAGAGGGGTATCCTGTGGGCTCATCTTCAAGCTTAATAAGGCTTTTATTAAGTTGTACAGGTAATCCTTGATTTACAATCACAATTGAGCCCATTTTTTTTGTTGCTAAATAAGATAGTTGCTCAGAGAGATTTGCTCCATTTGAACCCCCTTTCTTGCCACAGTTGTTAAATGAATCACTGTAGTTGTTAAGTTAGTGACAAATGCAATTGGTAAATGAATCTAGTTTCCCCATTGACTTTGCTTGTCAGAAGATAATAAAAGGGGATCACATGACCCTGGGACACTGCAACTGTCATCAGTACATGCCAGTTGCCAAGCATCTGAAATTCATCACGTGACCATGCAACCTGCAATGGTTGAAAGGGTAAAAAAAAAAATGGCCTTTTCACTCAGCATAAGAATCTAAATTAAAGCATCCCCTGGAACACCTCCAGTGAAGGTGACAGAGCACATCTCCAAGTAATTGGATACATTGTTGAATTGTTCTCCCTGTTTGGAAAGTTTCCCCCCCATTAATATCCAACAGAGTCGGCTTTCCTGTGGCCAAAATCCCTTCATCCACGCTTTGTGCTCTGAAATAAAGAAATCAAGTCTTAAAGCTCACTCTAAGCTGTATCGTACTTATATGCATAAAATCTAAAATGTTAGGAAGAAAGATCTAGACCAGTTTTTTAAATTATTATTATAATACACCAAAGTAGCCATTCCTTTTTAAGTCAGCTACAATTTAAGTACTGTACCTCCTCAATAGCTACAGCCTGTTCATGTGTTTAGACTTTTATTTATCTTACACCATCCTTTCTTGAACTATTAGTTAATCCTATCCAGATGCATAATTAGTTAACTGTGATGAAGGAACATTTTTTAATGTTTGCTTGACTTCTACATGACTGAAAGTCCTTTTCTAAGTTATTTTTCTTTGTTTACTTAAAACGAGTACACGAGGAAAACGAGTTTGTATTGTGCTTATACTTCTGTTTTCAACTAACGCAGCACTGGGATCCACCTTTTAATTTCTCAGAAGTTTTCTCTGCAAAAGAGATATTTTCTTAATTTTACAGAGGTTTTTTTTTTTCATGGTTTGTGTGGGCGTGGGGGTTGGTGAGGGTGGGGGTGCTTAAGTGATTGCTGAAAGTGCTTAGAGCATGTCAGCAAGGTGTGTGTGCCCAAATTTGCCATATAGTGGGTATAGCATCACGATTGAAGCCCACTCTTAAGTTATACTTCCATACTTTGGGTTTGGATCCCGATGCATTCTTGCAAATTTTGATTCCCCTATAAAACACCCCTTCTGGCATTTTGGTTTATGGTTACTAAAACAGAAAACTTGCACCTGCCTTGATTCATCACTTCACATTCTGAATGGAGGCGTATTGTATATTAATTGAATTCTTTCTCCGCCCCCACCCCCCCTCCTCCTCTCCTCCTTCTTCCCTGTTGCATGTCATTTCATTACTCTGAAATTTCCTGGGTGTTCATACTGGATCTCAAAATGTCCAATGAAGGAAGAGTTTCTTCATGCAGTCTTGGCTTGGGACACATCTTTTCCCAGTTATTTTCCCTATCCGATTCCATCTAGAAGAATGGGTATGTGCAGCAAGGAATGCTGGCTGGTAGGGGCCTATCTTCTCTGCTGTAGTGCCCATACTTTGGAACGCTGTCTCTTGAAGATTAGGATGGCCCTGAATCTGTTGGCCTTCTGGAAATTCGTGTGCCAAGCCCTGGGGTTTTGGCTGTATGAGAGCCCTATTTCCTGGTTATGCTAACATCTATGGATTATAATAATTCGCCGCTGCTATATCTATTTCATTTTTCTTTTTTATTGTGATTAAAACTGGTTTCTAATTGAGTTTATAACTGTTCACTGTCCACTGGGTCACATTTATAAGAAGAGCAGGTCTACAAATTGAATTAATTAAATCAGTTTACCACTTCATTCCAATCTTCATCCAAGGTTGGGATGCTCTGAATGCTTACCCGTCACATTTTTTAAAGTCTATCACTGGAAATATGCAGCACTGCCATCTAATCAAAGGGACAAAACTCATGGTATTCTTTATTGTTTTCTAAAATTGGCTCTCTTTTCTGCTGATAAAAACCAGAGTTTTGGAAGTAAAAGTTTCGAAGCCAGCATGTTGCAGATCACACTGAAGTTCTAGTAAAATAATAGCTATGTAGCAAGGACAATGAAGACAAATTGTTGTTTCTTTTTTTTAAAAAAATCCTTAATATCAAGGAACCGTCTGTAATGATAAGACTGGGAACTTTTTGGTTGAATAAACAACTCTTATTCTTGGATGATGACGATGATAGTCTGTGTGTGTCTGCGGGTGTGCGTGCATGTGTGTGTGTGTGTGTGTATAGGAGAGCCTGATTGTGTAGGCATAAGTGACATTAGATGAAAAATCAGATTTGATGGAAGCTGAATGATATATAAATTAAAAAAAAAAACATTGATCTCTAGGATAGCACTCCCTGGATTTGCCAAAAAAGAACTTATTTTCACCCTACTGAAGTCTATTTTTAATGTGATTGAAAGGGAAAGTCATCTGTCATTGAAATCTTAGCCATGGGCCCATGTAAAATGGGATTACCCAGGAATGTATGTCTTAATTAGCAAGTAATAAGATCTGTAGCTTTAGGCATTTTAGCAAACTTGAGTGGTACCATGCAAACTGCACAAATACCATCTCATCAATATCATAGTGATTGTAACATCAGTATTAAAAACATGAAATGTAATGAATTACAGCTTAAAATAAATGTTCAGGGCAGAACCCACACAGACAAATCCTCCCCACCTCCCCTGTTTTGGCATCGAGTTTATTTATTTGACAGTAACACAGTTGCTTATACGTCTACAAATGTTTTATTTCTTCTTCCTCCGCACCTGTCCCTCAGTGAATAGAGACACATCTGTCTCTTCTTGGCATGACAAGTGCATGCCTACATCTGTGAAAGATGATTCCATTTTTGAAGGAAGCAGTGTATACTTTTACTCTCCTGCTTTTAAAAAAAATTACACAATGAATTTTGTGTCTTGTAGGAAGGCTTCTCGGTACTGAATGGAAAGCTTGGAAAAGATACAACAACACTTAAATCCTTCTGAAAATACTTTCCTTTTTTTCTGTGTTTTTTTTTAAATGTATCATTACAATTTTACTGAAAGCCAATATGATTGTTCTTTAAATATCCTGTATCCACTCTGCTTTAAATTTAATGCCTGCAATATTTCCTGTGTTCCTTTAAATCACCCAGAAATTGGAGTTCAAAGAACAGTAGGGATGGTGAGAGGATACAGAAGCCTTCAATTGCAGAACCATATATCATGTCCTGTGGAGGCTAGCAATACATTGAAGCATTCATCTGGAGGGTCTTTTTTTACAGCTTACATGAAATGGGACAGTTTATTTTGTAAAATTATATTTATTAAATATCAAATTATATTTATATTTACAAAACACACACACAAAGAGACACAACTCACTGAGGAAACTCAGCCTGCTATAGGAATCATCAAAGGAAACCAATGATCGGTTTGATATTTGACCTTAGGTTTTGATTTATTTGATCTCACAAATATCTCCACATAGTAGATTTTTAGAGGTGGACGTCTCATAAAAAGTTTGGTACCTGAGTCTGAAATTATCTTCCTCTACCAGAAGTTCATCTGTGTTTGCTTTGTGTCCCCTCCTCAATATGTATTCTCTTTGCTTTGTGCAAGGTTTCTTAATCTTCTTGAACATGTGGATTGAAACACACAGAACGGTTGTACAAGATAGTTGAATAGTTTAGTGACTCTTCAAGTTACAACAGCACTGAAAAAAAAAAGTGGCTTATGACTGTTTTTCATACCTACCACCAGCAGTGGGATCCTACCTGTTCCACTACTGCTTTGGTGATCGCATGTGTGTGTGCCGGCACCTAAGATGCACATGCAGCTTTCCCCACATCAGCTGAGGCCTACAGAACCAATCAGCTGAGAGGATAAAGAAGGGGAAGTGCAGGGGCAGGTGGGAGGGCTGATCCTGCACTTTTCTCTTCTTTCTGCTCTCAGTTGATCATGGGAGGCTTTTTTTTACTACCGGTTTGGGTGAACCGGTCCGAACCAGTAGCATGCCACCACTGCTTACTACCATCGTGGCATGTTACATAATCAAAATTCAGATGCTTGGCCTCTGACTCATATTTATGACTGTTGCAGTGTCCTGGGGTCATGTGATCACCTTTTGCGACCTTGTGACAAGCAAAGTCAGTGGAGAAGCCAGATTCACTTAACCATCATGTTACTGTGTAACAACATAGTTGTTGTGATTCATTTAATAATCATGGCAAAAATGTTATAAAATGGGGCAAAATTCACTTAACAAATGTCTCACTTAGCAACATACATTTTGGGTTCAATTGTGGTTGTAAGTTGAGGACTACCTGTAACTGGTGGGTGGTGGGTGCAAATAGCACTTCCTGTTTTCTAAACTAGAAGCAGCACACTTAAATAAGCTATTATTATTGATTGTCCTGTTTTCCATATTTAGTTATTGTATTGTTTATATATGCCTTAATTGATTTCTATATCTCACAGGGAATGTAGCTCTCTAAGTAAGTAAGTACACAAACTAGTAGAATAAAGGCACATGAATGATCATGCAGCACTTTCATAATGTGGTTATTATATTAATAGTCCTCTTTGTGCTTTTGGTAAAGGCGATTTTCCCCCTAAATAAATCCTTTTGCCAGATTGAAGGTCAGGCACAGTTATCTTTTTCCAAGCCATTCATACTTTCTTTAGGATGATGTGAACATTCAATCAATGTGGACACTGTCACTCCCACAGAAATGTCACTGCCCAATTGGGTTTCTTCGACATATTTCTTTATGTAACACGAGCTGCCAAAAGAGAAAAAAAATGTATGAAGCATTGGATTGATTCTTTGGAGTAAATAACTCTATTCAAGTCTCTTCATTTTTCTCCCTCACTCTCTCTTTTTGCTCCATTTTCCCCCTTCACTCTCTCTTTTTGCTCCATTGACATGTTACACACTTTAAAAAAAAAAAGTAGCTTGCAAATATGATACACATTTTTCTTACTTTTTTCCCCCCACAAGCAATTTTGTTTGCAATTTTTCCGAATGCGCACAGGTTCTGGAACCCGGTTTTCCTACTGTGGTATAGTTATACACATTATTTTCATAAATTCGTTCATTTTGGTGCAATGCATGTTTTTCTTTTTTCCCAAATGCAGGTTTTCTTTACCATGGGTTAACTGCTTTGAAAAATTAAGGTAAGGGTGCATTTTGAAGGAATCCTGACTTTCAGTTCACTTGAAAATATGACAGAGAGATAAGTCTGTAGGCCAATATCAACCAAACTAATTTCTCCTTCCCTTCTTCTAATAGCTGGCTTTAGATGATTATTTCACATTAGGTTGCAAATAAGCCCGTCACTGGTCAGTGATTGGAGCCACCACACAGTGCACACTGCATTTGGGCAACATCTCCAGTATATGTAACGTGCAGATAATCTTTCCAAGACACGTCATTCAATCAGAATTTTTAGCTGCTATTTCTTGTTGTGATGGCTTATTTCTACATGTTGCCTAGTTGGAAGGAAGGATGAAAAAAAAAAATATTGATAGAGTGTTATATAATGTGTATTATTTACTTGAGAGCAGTTCTGGTCTATTGGGTAAATATATAGTCAGGCAGTTTTTAAAAAACACATATTATGTACCCAAGAGACCAGAAAGCCTTTGAATGAGCATTTACAGTCTATTGGGTAAATATGTATTTAGGCAATTTTTCAAAATACATTACAACTGCTTCAATGCCATTCTGGTCAATTGGTTTAATATGTATTTAGGCACTATTCTTTTAAAGTGCGTTTTATGCAGCTGATAGACTAAGGAGCAGTAGCTACTAAATATGTTTCAGAATTCTAAAATTTGATATTATTCCATACATTTGGAGATGATTCCTGCCATCAAGAGTTTCTTTTCTAAGGTATGAGGGATAAGCTTTGCAACATACGAGGAGAGTTAACAAGTTAATAAGGTCTAAGGGACATGAATCCAGTTCATATGTGTTACATGGGGAGCTGGGTAGGCCTTTGCATTCAGTTTCAAAAAGGTACTTCAAACTGTATGTAGGGGAAAATAGGGGAACCTCCTACAATTCATTAAATCTACTATATCTGTTCCCAGATTCACTTTTCAAGAGAGGAAAGGAGATGCTGAGCCCCGGTGAGCATCTTGTGTCCTGTATGCTTCCAAGAATACTTTTGATATCTGTTGCTTAACCTAAATGGTTTATCCATACATGCATACATATACTAATGATGATGATATTATCCATTCAGTCATGTCCTTCTCTTAGTGATTCTATGGGCCAGGTCTCTCCATATCATCCAATCTTGCACAACTCCTTTGAGTTGCTCTGGCTAATGTAAGCTATGATGGTGTCGAGCCACCATGTTCTTTGGTGGCCTGGTTTCTTTTTTACTGTTAACTCTTCCAAATATATTTGCTTTCTCCCTTGCATGATATAACTATACATACATAGATATCTAAATATTATACCTGTATTTTCAAAAAGAAACATGCAGAATACCAATTTTGGATTATGGAAATGTCAAGTTCACATTGACAAAGGTTGATAAAAATTCTGAGTTCTGTTCTAGAAACTGAATTTGTAGGCATGTATATGTACTCAATATAACTGAGCATGCAAGTTTCTTTTGGGGAATGTAATGGATATCCAGATATGATGTTTCTCAATCAAGTTTTACATAGTAAGTTCACACATCCACTAAGCTATTGGTAAAATAACATCTAAGAGGCCATATTCCAGAATATTTTAAATCTGTGAACTATAATAAACATAGAACACTTTTTTATTATGTCTCCAACCAATAATTAATACATAGTTTAGATGAAAACTCTCCACATGTTAAAATACTCAATATATTATACAAAATACATATGATACGTATTTTATTATAATTTAATTTTAATGAGTTTTCTGGTATATTATTCTATGTTACCTTTTGGTCTTAATATCAGGAATTTTTATAAAGATCTTAGTGTTTTAAAGTTATAGAACTGTGTTGTTATTTTTAATATCTCATAGGATTCACAATTATTGAAATGGTTGCAATTCTTATAGATTTTCAAAAATGTCTTTTCTATCACCCAAAATAAAGATTTGAAATTCAGACATCTGCAGTCTTCAAATACTAGATTTAGATCACAAAACCAAAATGTGCACCCAAAGAAATTATCTTGCTTTGTGTTTGCCAGATCTGTTTCCAGCTTATGAACAAGAATTAGCTTTTGAAATTGAATCAGAGGAAAAAATACCATTTGTTCCCAATTCTATGATGGAGATTGGTGTTAATAGATGTAATGCATATCCAGAGCACTTGTAAAACTCAGAACTAAAAATTATGACACAAAAGGATATGCAATGCAAAAATAAATTCAGTGAAGCCCTGGAATCTTCTTAACCAATTTCAGTGCTAATGAATTTAAACCTAAGGCAAATAGAAGGGTAACTGAACATTGGTAGATTTGTGTCCCAAGATTGGGAGGAAAGCTTTCAAAAATAAAATTAATTCACCTCAGAATTATGAATGAAAAGAATAAAATGAAAGGCGGTGTTAAATTTTATTGATTTGTGGAATGGAACCAAGCAAGACAAGCAAGCTAGCTAATGAGCTATGTAGGTAGGAATGAAGAGATCTGGCAGTTTTTAACTCATGTCAGGAATTTGAAATGACTATATATTTGCCAATTAACCTATGGAATGCTAAGAGTGAGAAAAGTTTTCAATGTGGACATGCATGCTTCATTTTTTAAAATTGTTTTCCTGCCTTTTATTACAGTTGTTTGTTCTTTTTAATTCCATTTTTCCTTCAATCTACTTTTTCTTCTGTTCCCTTTTCTATATTCTGATGTGCTTTAAGATATAAAAGCAGGTGAATCTACTTTTAAAAGGTGCATAAAATATCTTAATGACCAGAAGGAAGGGCTTTCAGTAATATCTCAATGACCTTGAATTGAAGGCAAATTACATATATACCTAATTTACATGAGATATAAATTGCATAAAATCATATAGATAAAATTACTTTTCTGCATTAACATCATTTTCTGTTGATGCACAACATGTACCGAAATACTCTGAAACAATGCTATATTCATTTATCTGGGGAGTTAATTAGTTTAAGAATGCCATGTATTTGCCAGCTTGCTCCTCTGCTTTCACTGTATTCTAAATTGCTGTCATCTAAATTACTGGTCCATGGCTGACCTTGACCTCAAGTTGAAAAAAACATTAGCAATTGCTTTCCACCTGTTGTTTTGTTACACAGTAGGGTCTTTGCAAGGTAGACATTCTGCATCTTGGCTTATCACTTAAATTGCAGGTGGGAATGGACATGACTGAATGTTTCTACATACGAAAGCATTTTTCTCTGTACAGAAGGTTAGATTTCTAATGGAAACATTCTATATGCTTTTCTTGGCTGAGTTTGTGTGTGTGTTTGTGTGTCTGTTTGTGTGTAGAAAGGTAGATGAGATGAAGAAGAAGGAGGCAAAGAAGACAAGGAGAAAGGAGGAAGGAAGGAAGGAAGAAAGGAAGGAAGGAAGGAAGGAAGGAAGGAAGGAAGGAAGGAAGGAAGGGAAAAAAAGAAAGTAAGACCAATATATGACTCCATTGAGGATGTGAAGTGCTGGATCAAGCCAGGTACAAGTTTTCTCCTTCAGTGACTATTAAGTCAAATTATATCATAATTTTAAAATGTTACAACCTTTCAAGTCTGCACTTCCCAATTTCTTAGAGGCAAAATAGTGAACTTTTCAAAGCTATCACCCTCCAGAAGTGCTCAAACCTCTCCTAAAATACTGGCAGTTTGGGAATTAGACCAGAAAAGGATGCAAAAGCTTTGATCCTGAGCAAGAAAGTTTAGAGGCTTACCCTTCCAACTCAAGAAAAAGGGAAATGCACGACAAGCCCCACATTCAAAATTTAGTCCACTTAGATTGCAGAGTCCAACAATCACAACATATCCAGCCTCACTAAACCCCATTATTAAAACTGAAGCATTAAGGGAGTCAACATTCTGATTTCTTGATAATGTTTCCCAGGCTTCTTCATAGTATCCTGGATGAAGAAGACTTAGGATGGAAACATGTCATTTTTTCTGAGAGAAATTTTAGTAGGAACCAGTGAAGGAGGACCATAATTTCAAAAAGAATTACACTTTTGTGTATGTTGGGTGGCACTCACAATTAGTCACTCACAAGATGTCTTATGGCAGGAGAGTTTCCATTTTTTTCCTCAGCTGGAACTATTCCATACCTAGCCAAGTAACAAAACAAGACAAAGTAGTTGTTTGGAAGAAGGGATAGATAATGTATGACATTTCTTCATCAGGGAAAGCTATGACATCTGTGCTCATCCAAATAAAATAACTAGTTGCTTCAGTATCAGAGCTTAGCATAAATTAATTCTCTTTTTGGAATCTGTATAATCCTTTGGATCAGGATACAGTCCTCTCACAATAAACAAATGCTCCCATATGGAAATGAAAGTTTTAATATCGAAGCAGAAAATCTATGAACACGATTCTCCAAAAAACATTTGTTTCTGTAGAAATTAATATTTGTTGTATTAGGAAACTGAGGAAATGATGCATATAGCGACTTGATTTCGAGGTCTGCTCAAGATCTCATTAACCCATTTAATCTAGTTATTGCATACAAATAAAAATAGGTATATGAGAAAAATACATAAACTTTTGATGTGTATAATAAATATATTTTGCTTTTTTACTTGCATTCTTCTTACAATTTTAAAGTATGTCTTTTCAATTTATTTATTTATTAATCTAATCTATTAATCTACATAGCCACCTACCACAGTGGAAGTGAACTATCTTCAAAATGAAAAGGGTTTTTAATCCAGGAATAACATGTTTTTTAAAAAAGTCCTCTTAATCTAAATTTTCCAAGGTGAAGTCAAGATATAGCTGCTTTGGGTAAGATTAGGGACAAAACATTCATGAAAAATAAAACAAGTTTCATGATTTTAGAGTCATTCTAGATTTGAATGCCAAAATTTTAGCAATGGCTAAGATTATTGTAACATGTGGATCAACCATATCCATTTATGGCCATGGTGATATATATCTTAATTGCATACATAATTAAATCTCATTTGAATGATTGGAACACTATATGAGAGGCTGCTTTGAAGATTGTTCAGAAATTGTAGCTGGTTCTGAATCTTGAAGCTAGAAAATTGATTGAGGTCAGCATGAAACTCATAGTTGAGGCCCAATATATATATTTGCTGCTATTAATTCTGGTTTTAATCTGTAGCCATAAAAATATTTTAAAACACTTACTTATTTACTTCCCTTACACAAATCTGTCGTTTCTCATAGAAATCAAAATGGACCACTCAATTTCAGAATCTGATTTAGCTGAAGCCTGGATTCCTAGCAATTACTTTTGAAAGGAAGACCTTCAACAAGTAAGGTATAATGCTTTTCATGGATATTAACAGATTAATAAAGTTGGAAGGGATCTTGTAGGTCTTCTAGTCCAATCCTCCGCCCAAGCAGTTGACCCTACACCATTTCTGACAAATGGCAGTCCAGATATGAAGATCTCTTCCCTTGTTCCATCACTATCTGTTGTGTATTTGGTGGAAACTCAAAGAAAGATCTTGCTGGTGTCATCACTCAAATTTGTAGACAAGAAAAGATCATCTAGTTTTCTTGTTGCTGGTCTTTGATAAGCATGAAAATACTAACATAGCATTTTTTTCCCCCTTAGTCCTCAAAAGACCCGCCCAGATAAATGAAAACAGTACTGGCTAACTGTAGTCTGGACTGAACCTGATTCCATCTGCATGGTCAAAATGACAGAAAGATTGAAATCCAGAAAAAGATTGCTTCCTATCACACAGGTGATTTACCCATATAGGAGACAACCACCCGAAAGTGACTCGATTAAAAGGTTTGAGTTATCCAGAACTTTCATCCCACTCTGCTGAGCAGAATAAAAATTGCAGCTGTGTTTTTTCTCTCTCATGCTAGACAAAGTTTCTCTGAATCTGATTTTAAAACTAGAATTTAATCAGCTTTAATTGCCTCCAAAAGTAATTCCTAGCAGAACAGGCATTTCTGAAGCTCCAAATAAACTCCCCAAATCCAGCCAACTAAGCTCCGTACATTGCTAGCAAAATATGTTTCATGTATATAGGTTTACAGAGAAATGTAGTTTCTCTTTTGCATTTTAGCCTAAATTTAAATTAAACATGCTTTAATTTGATGCTTGTTCTAATGCCTTTAGGTTTTTTTGGTTATATAGTTCTTATTTTCTTACTTTTTATTGTATGTTGTATTGCTGTCACTCACTTTGCATGTATTTTATGGGAAGGTGGTGTGTTACAAATGCATTTCATTAGTAAATTGCCTAAATAAGTAAGAAATGTATTTATGAGTGTGGTAAGTAAATACTAGGCACACATTTTGCTGTCTGATATAAAGTTGCTTGTTTGTGAAAACGTTTTTGACTGGGAACTCTTCCAAAAAACACTTCAACATTGCATCTTGGAATTTTCTCAACAGTTGCATTTGTTCCTTATCCACACCTCATCCCTAGTGCATAGAGACACATCTGTCTGTTTTCTGCCTTATCAAGCAGACATCTACATCTGTGAGAAAATTCCATTTCCTCGGCTAAAACTCTATATCTGATTGTAGTAATAAAGCACTACTTCCGAAGTTCAAAACATACATCTGACAAAGCCTATTACTTCAAATAACTCAGAGCAACAGGCACAGCAAGGGCTTGTTTCCTTAGTCTTTGAATGTTTGATTTTTACAAAGTCTACTAAAATACAGTTATGAGATGCCTGTCTCCTGACTGCCAAATTAATCGTTTCTTTGATATTCTGAATTGCTTGATGGCAGAAAAAGGAAAAAGAATCCTGAGAAAAAAGGGATTCACATCATCATCATCATCATTGTCAGCGTCAGCGTCATCACCATCACCATCACCATCACCACCACAGTCTTGATCTTCAAAGAACAACATTCAGGATCAATCTGAATTGTGTTTTTCATATAACTAAACAATCAAGCCAATCCAAAGAGCCATATGACACCGAATCCAGTCCAAGACCGTTGAGTACATTTGACAACATTTTAATCATTTATTGCAGGCTAGATTGTCCACGGTGTTATTAGCAGGAGTTGGACTCTTTCACCTGCAGGTCACCAGCTTGGCTCTAGGTCAGGTTGGCAGTTATGGAGGCTTGGTACCATCTGGTGGCCGTTGGGTCATCAGTATCAAATGAGCTTATGGACTCTGTCCAGCCCATGGCTGAATCATGCCTGCATCTCTCTAAGATTACAGTCTGTATTAATTGGCAGATTGACTGAGCAGCCAATGCCAAATGCTTGGGATCAGGTATGAAGAGGCCTCATTCAAGAAGAGTCTTATGTTCATGTATCTTTTCAGAATTTGCATTTCTATTGTAGCACGTCCATGTTTTTATATTGTGGAATCCTAACAAGAAAAGATAGATAGATGCTGAAATTGATGGAGTTGGCTGAAATGGCAAAACTGACTACTCCGATTAAAAGGGAAAAAAACACAAGTACTTTTGTTTCCATATGGAAACCGCTTCAGAATTTCATGCTTGATGTGGAAAAAGAATGTAGCTTTGACATTGGGTTTTACAGATCAGACTGATAGATCTTTATAGAAATGACTTGTTCTTATTAATATGGAAAAAACAAAAAGCTGTGATTTGATGGTAATGCCCTATTCTACTGCTACAGAGAAAGTCGGAAGTCAATGCTTGCTTTTCTTTTCCTTACCTTTCCTCACATCTCTCTCCCTCTCCCCCTCCCCTCTCACTGCTCTTTTATTTACTTTTGTATTTTGCATTTTATAATATTTTATAACCTAATAAACGTGTTGAGTTAAGAAAAGAGAGATAGACAGACAGATCGGTCTCAGTAAAATATTGTTTATGTATTTATTTTATTTATTTGTCAAGCATGTATTAAATAATAAATATAATTAGAACATGATTATGATTACATGAAATGAGTATGAATAAAAGGGGACATGAGGACAGGGATGGTAGCAGGGGTGGGTGAAATTCTGCCTGTTCGGACAGGTTCTATAGAACCAGTTGTTATGATTCTGCGCAGTTCGGAGAACTGGCAAATTGCACCAGTGGCTGCCCCCCCCCCACCTACCCCTTCCCTCCCCACCCAGTTACTCCTTATCTCACATGTGCGCCATCCAACGTGCTTGTGTTGTGCCTTCGCCTAATTTTGATAAGTTGCTATTTTTGCCTTTTTTTTTCCCTCGGTGATCAGCTGTTACGACTATAAGCTGTACCGCACAATTTAGATTAGCTAGAATCATAGGATTTCTTGCTTTCCAGCTAATCTAAATCACCATTGTGCTGCTCTGCCTTCACCCAGGAGGCTTCCCTTAGGCCAGTCAGGGGGTGGTATTTGGGGGTGGGGGAGAAGTCGCCTGAAAGCAGAGCTGAACTTTCCTTAGGACTGAAGCTTCTATTTTTCAGTGAAGACTTAGTGCAAATTCAGATTTACATACGTGGCATGTTGTGAGTTAATTTTATTTATAGTTTATTGTTTATTTTATTTGGTTTGGCAATTGCTTACAAGATAATAGGTATAAGTAAAACATAGTTATGAATACATGGATACATATAAAAAAAATAAAAGAAACAATAGGACAGGGACGGTAGGCACGTTGGTGCGCTTTTGCACGCCCCCTACAGACCTCTTAGGAAAGGGGTGAGGTCAATAGCAGCCAGTCTAAGGTTAAAGTTTTGGGGGTTTGGGAAAGAAACCACAGAGTCAGGTAGAGTATTCCAGACATTGACCACTCTGTTGCTGAAGTCGTATTTCCTGCAATCAGGTTTGGTGCGATTAACCTTGAATTTGTATCTATTGTGTGCTCTTGTATTGTTATGGTTGAAGCTGAAGTATTCATTGACAGGTAGGACATTGCAATGTATGATTTTATATACTGTACTTAGATCGGGCTGAAGGCGGCGTAGTTCTAGGTTTTCTAGGTCTAGAATTTCAAGTCTGGTGGCATAAGGTATTCTGCAATGAGTAGAGGAGAACTCTTCTTGTGAAATATTTCTGGACTTTCTCAACTGTGTTAATATCAGGTACATAATGTGGGTTCCAGACTGATGAGCTGTATTCGAGTATTGGTCTAGCAAATGTTTTGTATGCTCTAGTTATTAGTGTAATATTACCAGAGAAAAAGCTACGTAAGATTAGGTTAACAACTCTTAACACCTTTTTGGCTATGTAGTTCCAGTGGGCTCTAGCACTTAGGTAATTAGAGATGAGTACTCCAAGATCCTTGAGTTTGGATCATCAACAAGGTCTTGACTATTCAGCCTCTATTTTATTTTCTGATTTTTTTTGCCAATATGTAAGACAGAGCCTTTATTTGTTGAGATTTGAAGTTGCCATTTGTTTGACCATTCTGATATATAGTCAAGATCTTTCTGAAGGGTAGCCGTATTGTCTGTGGTGTTAAATAGCTTTACATCATCAGCAAAGAGATTGCGGTTGCTCTTAATATGATCACAGAGGTCATTTATGTAGAGTATGAAGAGAGTTGGTCCTAGAACACTGCCTTGGGGGACACCACTGTTGACAAGTACAGAAGTTGATGCTCCCAATTTTGACCATTTGTTGTCTGTTTGACAGGAATGCTTCTATACAATTATGCAGATGTCCAGAGATACCATAAGATTTTAGTTTTAGGAGTAGTTTGTCATGTACCACTGAATCAAAGGCTTTACAGAAGTCTATGTAGATTGCATCTATTGCTTTGCCCTGATCAAGTTGTGTAGTCCATATGTTTTTGTAGTGTATGAGTTGCAGATTACACGGTAGTTTTTTTCTGAAACCAAATTGTTTATTAGAGAGTAGGTTGTTTGTCTCTAAGTGGAGGATAATGGATTGGTTAATAATTGATTCCATGACTTTACAGGTGACGCAGCATAAGGAGATTGGTCTGTAATTTTCAACTAGGCTGGAGTCTCTCTTTTTGAAGATGGGGATGACCGTGGCTTGTGACCATAGGTTTGGCAAGGAGCTGGTCCTGAAAGATTTTTCAAAGATTATGCTTAGAGGTTCTGCTATGGCAGTGGATAGCTTTTTTTAGAAGTAGGCACATATTCTATCTGGTCCAATAGATAGACATGGTTTTAGATTGCACAGTGCTTTTTCAACATTGTCTTCTGTAAAATCAATATGTATTGGATCATTGTAGTTGTCTGTGGTTCGACTAGGAAATACTGGGCATGATCCATTGCTGTTTACAAATACTGAGCCAAAGAATATGTTAAAGAGGTTGGCTTTAATGGTCTCATTATTGCAGTCTTTACCATTAGGCAAATTTTGTGAGTTTGCTTGCTAGCAAATTTTATGTGGCAGACTCAGGCAGCAGATTGCAGAAAGATAGATCTGTGAGTGAATCTGTTGTGAAGCAACTCAATTTCCCTGCCTGGTTTGCTTGGTTTTGGGTAAAATGTGCTCTTTTTAATTAAAAAAATTCAATATTTAATATTGAATTATATTAATTCAATATTATAATATTAATATATATATTTAATAAATATTTACAATATTTACATAGAAGCCACACCTAGCCAGTCATGTGACCACCAAGCCATGCCCAGTCAGAAGCCATTCTCACCCAGTCACATGACCACCAAGCCACACCTGCAAATTAGGCTACACCCACAGAACCAGTTCTTAAGAAATTTGAATCCAACCCCTGGACGGTAGGCACATTGGTGCGCTTATGCACACCCCTTACTGAATAATAATTACTGAATAATACTCACTGAAGTATTATTTAAAATACTTCAAGTTCCAACTAGTGATACATATTCTTGATTCACTCAGGAATAAATGGAATGTGATTTAAATACTTCCCTGGCAAGTACCAAACAGGTTTGTAATCGATAACATGACTCTCTGAAAGAAAGAGAGAAAAAAAGATGTCAAATTGCACAAACCATCTGTGGAGAGACCCTTTGTAGATTTATTCTCTATATGCCTCCCCCACAGTCTCCTTATATTAAACATACAATAAACCTTTTTTCAATGTGAAGGCTTAAGCTATGTTCAAAATGAGACTTGAAAACAGATTTTCTTTCTTTCTTTCCTAGAGGCCTCTTTTATTTTATTTCCAGGTATTGATTGTGAAAGTGATATCAGACCACAAGGTGCATTGATAGGGTGTTGAGTAACAGAAAACTGCAAAGAATCCTCTCGGTATAATCAAAGCTCCTGTTCAAGACCAACACTCTGATGAAATCCAATCAATAAGGACAATTAAATGACTCACAGAGAGCTATCAATATTAAATACAGTCTATTTCCTGTACACAAGCTAAGCAAAGTAAAGAGGACAAGATAAAACTTAAGTAGATAAGTTATTTACAACGACCACGCAGAACTAAGAAGCAGTGGCAAAATAATCTTTTCATACTAGAGGCTTGGAAAAAACCCAATGGGCTTAAAATCACAGCTACATCTATCATCTTTATGACAAACAGTAATAACATTCAGGTATTTTCCCCTTCATAGTCCTAATGGAAGGTGGGGGAAGCTTGAGTAATATATAATGCTGGGCAAGGTAAAAGAAAAGAATAGAAGAAAGCCAGATGAATGCACCATTGGAAGACCTAAAGAGCCACACCAGGGAAAAATAATCCTGTGCTAAGTTTATATGTGTGATTGCTAAGAATTGACACCAATATAGCTTTAGCAATAGCATTAGACTTATTTACCGCTCAGTGGTAGGATTCAATTTTTTTTAACTACCGGTTCTGTGGACATGGCTTGGTGGGCGTGGCAGGGGAAGGATACAGTAAAATCTCCAGTCCGAGGTGGGATTTGCTGGTTCTCTGGACTACTCAAAATTTCCACTACCGGTTCTCCAGAATTGGTCAGAACCTGCTGAATACCATCTCTGATACCGCTTCACAGTGTTTTACAGCCTTCTCTAAGCAGTTTACAGAGTCAGCATATCGCTCCCAACAATCTGAGTCATTGCCCTCTGAAGGATGGAAGGCTGAGTCAACCTTGAGCCGGTCAGGATCGAACTGCTGGCAATGGTCAGAGTTGGCCTGCAATACAACTGTACATTCCAACCACTTCACCACAACAGCTCTGTATGATATGATGGCATATCTTCAATTAATCAATTAAATTAAGACATCTTGATGCCGAGGATAATATGTATCCACTCTGTGCATACCAATGGAAATTAAAAAAGAGAGGGTGTTATTACAAAGTTGTAATGTGAGAAGTTGAACAAAATGTCTCAGTTTTGTTCATGCTTTTCTTCAGTTTATATTTTCAGGGATGGTGCTGGTTACATCTACTTCACCTTACAACATACCATGGTCACTATGCTACCCATATATTTGGAGACTCTATCAAGGGGCTCTACAGATGTATATGCATAGAATTATTTCAAGGGAGGAGGCAACTGAGTGAACCTCTATAGAAACAGATTCATGCCTCACCTTTGATCTGGCAACTGAGCTAAATTTCTATACCTGCATATAATTTTTATAACTGTGTAGTTTGCTGTGTTGGAATAAAAATACCTGTGTTTTTTGTCCTCTTCAGCCTAAAATTAGGTACTGCTAATGAACCATTCAGAAAGTCTAATACCCATACCCACACAGAGACAAAGAAGGTTACTGAATATCAGGTTTACAAAGTTCATGTTGATAGATCAATAATTAATAATGCCCTTGTGATACTAAGTGTTTGAGCAACGCTTACTGGGAAGAGACATGAATATTCTAAATTTGGCCAGAAAATGAAGTTTAGAAGGAAGACAAAAGTGAACAGCGTGAACATCTGCCCATTTTCTGCTGACAGAACTGAAACCAAGATTTTTTGTTAGTTTCTTATCTACAGTACAAACAACATAAAGCAACAATGGGATTGAGGTCGAATATTGCACAAAATGTTTGCTTATAATTATTTCTAGCACTCTTTTGAAGCTCAGGAATAAAACATTTCTAATTATTCATGAACCCTGTAGAAGTCCAAGGTCTTCGCAATAAGAACAGTGGATAATATACATGGATTTAGCTGATAGTAGAACATTTGAAGGGATTCTTTAAACAAATCATAAAAGAAGAAATGATTCTTTGAAGGAGTTAACAACAATATCGAGCAAAGGAAAGAGAAATCATGCTCATTGATACATACATAATTGCTTAAATATTAATTTGATCTGTTGCTTGGTTGCCAAAAGTGCATTGCCTGTAACTTTTATTTGACAGAATAATTCTATCCTTATCTTAAGTGCACCTTCCCTCTCTCATAAATACTTTTGTACACACATGTGTTATCTATCAATGCTCAAAAGCAAAATCTATTTCTTGGAAATACAGGAATTATAACTTTGGTATCTTTGTGTTTTCTGAGTTTGGTTATTTTCTTTATATACAATTGCTTGCCCTTCCTGTGTGTGTGTGTGTGTGTGTGTGTGTGTGTACCATATATATAAACAGAGAAAAAATACCACTCACTAGCACTGAAGATGTTACCTAATTGGGTAATGTAACATCTGCAACCAAACATCCCAGCACATTTGTTTGAACCATGAATCTTGGTTCAGAATCATAATTGGGGCCTTCTGGGCCTGTGACAGAGTAGGGAAAAAGATTTGAGGAAGTATAAAATGAGAACAACAGACATCTCAGTGGTGGTAAGGAGGGAAGCAGAAAGAGGGAAGAGAGAAATGGAAGTAACCAACTCTCCTTTGTGAAAAGAACTGCTTCCCATCCCAGCAAACGTGGTTTGGTCCCCTTCAAATGCAAGAAGCAATAATTTTGAACCTAAAATGTTCTGACTCTTTGCGACTTTTGTTGCCCTTGCTTTTGAAAAGAGTTTGTGGAATGTTGCTGCTAGGTATTTGAAACTGCATCTTTTTTGAAGTGGCTTATTTTAAGATTGTTTAACTTGAAGGTTCTTTTATCTTTTTTTTTTTTTTGCACTGAATTTTACCGTCTTACATTGTAAACCCCCTTGGGAAAAGCAGAGCACTGAAACTTCGCCAGGAAATGTATCAAAGAAAGGAACGGAAAATATTTAATTATGAAACCACATTTTGGTTATAATTTTGAGGCACCGTCCTCAATCCATGTGGGAGAGATCAGCAAGGTAGCCTTTAGAATGTAATTTCAGCAGCTGTTACACTTCAGCATATTGTGGTTTATAGATTTGGACCAGGCGTATCAGGAATATTCGAGGCAGACATTTTTGCCTCTATCTCACATGCCATGCCATGCCAACCATGCAGTTGCCTTGTCAAGATGCACAACTTTCCTCTAAAGTCAGCCTTCCACTGGACAAGGTCTCATAGATGCACAAAGCAAGATGCCCCCTTCACTTCTTATTTAGCAACAAAGGAACATTTTGTGTCAGAAACCAACTTTCAGGAACTTTCCCAGAAGAGACACTCCATTTCAAGGTTTTGCCTGGCCCTACTGAGAATTGGGAAACAATCGTCAACCATTCTTTTTATCTGAGTTACTATTTTGGATATCGGTTTGGGCAGAGAGATGAGTGGCAAATGACTTTCACAAATGAGTAACATTGTTCATGATGCATGTGATCTTACTGTGATATCATCACCTGTTTTAGTCCTGAGTGAAGGTTAGTAAGTGGTTCATGGCAGTTCAGGGGTTAGAATGCAGTATTGCAGGCTAATTCTGCCGACTGCCAGTAGGTGGATCCTGACCGGCTCAAGATTGACTTTGCCTTCCATCCTTCCGAGGTTGGTAAAATGAGGAGCTAGACTGTTGGGGGGCAATAGGCTGACTCTGTAAACCACTTAGAGAGGGCTGTAAAGCATGATGTGACTACCAAGTGGTATGTAAGTCTAGATGCTATTGCTAAGCATCAAAATACCTGGATGGTTTTGAACAGTTCTAATCTCACCTGAAATGGGTGGTTTTTAACAATCTTTTTTTTTTAAAAAAAGATGGTGGATTAGTGATGTTTTCATGTTTTGCAAAAGAAAATAAATCATGGCTTTTAAATATTGTTTCAATTTCATTGGGCATGAATACAAGAATTTACAAGGGAGGTGCCAGAGAGAGTGATTGTCAAGGCAAGATGGTTGAAAAGGTATTGTGATGCAACTCGCTGCTCTTTTGACACTCCTCTCACCCCTATGAGGATGCTGGTGGACATTTCTTTAATGCATTGTAAAAATGTAGCTAAGAGAACAAGACATGGAAGAAACCAGAGCTGTTGACAAAAGGTCCATATGTTTTTCTCCCTTCCCAATAAGACCACCATTTCAATCCAAGTCAGTCACTAAAGTAGATCAGAGGAAGCATGAATGGAATTCAATTCAGCTAGGCCAAAGGTCACCCAGATAGTCTTGTGTCTAAGGCGGGACTAGAATTCATGGTCTTTCATTAGCTAGTTTGATTCCTTAACCACTACACCAAATTAGCTCTGCTTCTGTATTAAATATGGTCAAATCACAAAACTAACTGGCTAAATGGGATAAATGGCAGGCAAAAAGAAGGAAAGAGAGAAACTCAAATTATAGACAAAAGATTAATATTATCCACCAGTATATATCTTTCTATTGATAGTATCTATGAAAAGACACCAAACTTTCTAGACCCACAAGAAAGGGGTAATTAGCATGAATGGTCTCAAAGGAAGCTTTGATGATTCCAGCCTTAACCTTGTTATATAAATAACAGCAGCAGGATTGAGATGGGAAATTGGACATCAGGTGATCCCTCTCCTGTTCAACATAATGAAAGACACAATATTGTGAACGGGGATGATATAGCCAACCATGTGCCTAGTTCATTCCTAACATACCAAAGGACTTTTGCCAAAACCATTCATCCACAACTTGCTACTTGTTTCCCACTGCCCCTTCTGCTTGCAAATTCTTAGTCACTTGTTTTGTGTCTTAGATAATTTGTACTCTCAGTCTTTAAAAACCCATTCTCTCTCTAATCTGCTCCGGGCTTTGTTTTCCAATTTTGATATAGATGGCAAGCACAGATTTATTAGTGCAGCCTTCTTTCCGATGTTTTAGTGCCTTTTAATCTGCAGCAGGAGAATCCCTGGAGTCCATTTCACATGGGTAGAGAGATTCAATTCAGGTTATTATCTTTTCTTTCCAAATGAATTAAGACACTAAGAATCCCATGTTTAGCTGAGATTTGGAGAGTTAATGCTTGTCACCTGCAAGCCATGTCATCCAAATAAGACTCATACTGTCTCTGCCCACTGTTATTGGATTTTCAGGGTGTATCTGAAGTTTAATACTCAAAGGGCATTACAGTTAAAAGGAAAAAAATGGTAATGTCTGTATATAAAATGTGATTTGCTGTAATAAGGTTTAGGAGCAAAACTCTTAACGTGATACTTCCTGCTTTAATCTGGGACATACACGATATTTTATTAAAGAAAAACCTATATTACAGAATCCAGACTTTGTAATGCTAATAGTAAAAAATAGTAATAGTAAAACTACTTAAACACTGTTACTCTGTTAAAGAGAAAAAGATGATCCACTAATTATCAATCAAAGCATAGATCAAAGTATTGGTTTATTTAAGCTGGTTCTATCCTGTTAAATTGAAATAAATAAAATCAGTTTAAAACTGCAATAGTGAACCTCTTCCAGAAATATAATGTTTTGTAGGGAAATAATGCCTTCCTTACAGTGGTGGGATTCAAAAAATTTCAGTTCTGTAGGCATGGCTTGGTGGATGTGGTGTGGCTTGGCGGGTATGGCAGAGGAAGGATACTGCAAAATCTCCATTCCCTACTCAGCCCCACTAACCTGCTTTCCAGCTCCGTTCTTCTGTGCAGGGCAACAAAGGAAGACCCAACCGATCAGCTGGGACTCGGGAGGCAGAGAATAGATGGGAGCAAGGCCAGTCACAGGTGGCATTTTCCAGTTCTCCGAACTACTCAAAATTTCCACTATTGGTTCTCCAGAACTGGTCAGAACCTGCTGAATACCACCTATGCTTCCTTTTCCTTTGGATGGTGTGCCAAAAGCCACATGACACTTCAAAGTTTCATTTAATTATCTATATCTATTAAAAAAGTAGACATAATTAATATGATTACTCCAGTCACATATTTAATAAATCCTCCTTCTGACATATTGAAAACTTCTATATAGGAGCAATTTTGCCTGCTCAGGTTAAGCATCTGTAAATTAATCTGCCAATCAGGGAAGAAACGATAATCGGAATGAGATTCTATTTCTGTGATTTTGACAGATAACCTTCTTTTCAAAAAGCTGCTGATCCAAGCAAAGGTTTGAAATCTCACAACTCAAATCTAACATTTCTATCTAAACTGCATGCCCTGGTTGCAGCTCATGTTTTCATAAAACAGTCCCTATATCAGGTGGATTTGTAATATTATATGTGTGCCTATCCCATGAAGATGCCACTACACAGAAAATCACCCTGAGCTATAAAAATTTGCCTGAAATTAATTACAACTGAAATCAATACATCCATGGGAGAATTTCTTTCCCAAGTTATGGAAGAGAGATTGAAAGAAAGACAGAGCTATTTCATTCGGCTGGTATCATTTCCTGTCTTCTTCTTGCAATAATTACCAGTCCCTTTCCATGCTTGTCACACATAGATACAAGGAGAAGAATGTCAGAGGGTGAGGACATTACAGTGCAGGATTCCTCTGTAGTTTTAAATCTTCCACGATTAGGAAGCTAAAAGGAGATCTTAGGTTTAAGTTCTCAAATGTCAGGATGGAAGCTTAGAAACAGATTTGTAGAAAGATCAAGGGGTTAACAGGGCATGTAACTGAAAGCACCCCACAAGATATGTTTTAGAGTACATAAAAATAGAGAAATTCCCACACACCTCCCCAGGAAGGGAGTGTGGAAATCATATAAAGAAACATCATACTTGGGGGCCTGACAGAATATAACACCTGTATCATTCCTCTCAGAAAGCTTAAAAGACAGGGGAACTGGAATCCAAGTCAGTAAAAATTCTTTCTTTAAAATACTCAGCCATTTTTTTCTACTTTCCTTCATTTGCCTCCAAGATAATGCTGTATACTTTACAAAATTGCTTTAAAAGTAACCTTGCCTGAGTATTTCTTTTCATACTCAGAGGTGATCATAATTAGAAGTGACTATAGAATTTAGCTGGAATCCCAGTCCAAGTCAGAATAACTTAAGACAGATTCAGGAGACAGACTTCTTCAAAGATGACAGAATAATAATTGGAACTATCCTGCACATTCTGCCATTTTTTCCAGTATTATCTACTACTTCTTTATGTAAAAACAAAAAAAGTGAAATTAAAATTTAAAGATAATTAATACCAAGTTCCTTTTCATTTCATTGTAGAAGGGGATTGAAATTTGTATAGCTTGTATTTAACATCTCTGAGCATGACAGCCACATCAGTAAAACAGAAAAAAGTTGTATCCATGGATTAATTTCCACTGAGAAACAGAGGTTTGGATTTTCAAATTGAATTGAATTGAAATGGAAATGGGCTGGTCACATAGCAAGAAGAACTGATAGCAGGTGGACCAAGGCAGTTCTAGAATGGATTGATAAAAAGCATCCACAAGAGACCTGAAACAAGATCGATCAATGACATCAGCAAGTATTGCAGGCTCAATTGGCAAAAGAAAACTCAGGACTGTATTGGTTGGAAACAGCAGAAAAGGCCTTCATCCTGCAGCAGATAGACCCATGGTGGCTAACTTTTTTGGACTTTTGTGACAAAAATTGTGTGCGCACTTGCGCGCATGCGCGCATGCTCACATGCCAGCATCCAGAATGCAATGCACGCAGCCACCCCATACCCCCTGTGCATGCGCATGCAATTCCCCCCCCGCCACCCCCTTACCTGAACTATACTTCCCAGGTGATTTTCAGCCCATTTGAGGCCTTTTTTGGCCTGCCAGAGGAATGCCTCTTCAGGCTTTGCAGGCCAAAAAAGGGCCCGTTTCATCACTTCGGTATTTCTGGTAATAAAGGAAGTGACAAAGCGGTCCTATTTTTCATCCAGCAAAGCCTGCAGAGGCATCCCGCAAGCCTCTGGCAGGCCGAAAAAGGCCCGAAAATCAGCAGGGAGGCACATGCACGCGCAGTGAGGTAAGTTTGCCTGGGGCTTGCGTACCCGCACAAATGGCGGGAATGCCATAGGTTCGCCATCAAGGGGATAGACAATGGCTAAGATGATGGTGATGATGATGATTTGAATTTAATTGAATCACAATTGCCAAATTAAGATGAAAATAAAATCTTTGCAGGGAACTATGGTACTTGTTTTGTTTGGTTTTTTCCTAGAAACCAGTGATGCAGCAACTAAATTTGAAATTCCCGGCTGTGTGGGAAGAGATAGTTGAAACACCCTCATTACAGCTTGGAAATTTTGCACTTTATATACTTTTCTACCCAAGAGTAAGAAGTTTCATTGAATCTTTTGTTTTAAAAAATACTTTTATTCTATATAGGGTTATATTTTAAGACTGGATTTGAACTGAAGTTACAAAGTCTTTGCACCCTCCAACTCTTTCACGTGTGCACAACCATTTCTCTCTCTCCTATGCATGTTCCCTATCACCAACCAGTCATATCTCAGTTTGGTGGGTATTCCAGTTCAATAAGCCTTGTTAAAAGAGTTGTGAGTTGTAGATGCCTTTTTGTTTTGCCATTCCTTTGGCAAGGAGTGTCTGATTCCTTTTGTGCAAGGGTGTCAAACTCGCATTGTCACGGCTGCATCACATGATGTATCACAACTTTTCCTCCCTTTGCTAAACTGGGTGCGGCTAGCACATGATGTACCGGGCCCACAGGCCATAAGTTTGACAGTCCTGCCCTTGTGCTTTATCTCTCTCTTTCTTTCTCTCTCCCTCCCCCCCCTCTCTAATTCTCTATATCTATCTACTTATCTATCTATCCATCTATCTGTCTATCACCTATTTATCTATCATCTATTTCTATCTAATGTCTTGCCGTTTTTAAAGAAAAAGAAATAAAAATAAAATAAACCCCATGTTCATAGTGACAGTCAATAAACCTACAGCCTAATAATCAATTGCTGTTTGTAGCAGCATGACTAGCTATGGAGGCAAATCAACACAAATTGCTGTCACCATGTGCCACTGTGTTGCTACAGCCAGGCTGTATGCTGTGAGACAAATGTGACCATGCTCAGGGCTACCAGAGGGTGCTTAGTTATACCTATTCAATAGACTCACATATACAGCTGGCTTCACATTTAACTGGATCTTTTAAGGGGTGGGGGGAGAAATAGCTGGATGGAAATCTGGCAAATAGAGAAGAGAGAATTTCAAATTAATTAAGTTAGCCTAGAGCTGCATTGCCATGATTTTAAAGTTTTTTTTTTTCTGGGTTTGGCATCCTGCTTTTACGGAGATACTAAAGGAGGAGGTTTAACTTTAAAAAAATCAATAACTCAGCTCAGGACTGCCTTAACTCATTTGAGTTCCATTTGCCAGATAGATAGATGATAGATAGATAGATAGATAGATAGATAGATAGATAGATAGATAGATAGATAGATAGACAATCTTTCTTTCTTTCTTTCTTTCTTTCTTTCTTTCTTTCTTTCTTTCTTTCTTTCTTTCTTTCTTTCTTTCTTTCTTTCTTTTTCTTTCTTCCTTCCTCTCTCTCTCTCTCTCTCCCCCTCTCCCTCTCCCTCTCTCTCTCTCTCTCTCACACACACACACACAATATCTCAATCCAGGTATACGTTTTTCTTATTGACAAAAGAGTGCCATTGCTTTAATTATCTAGAAAATTAGATATTTTGCACATTCCCTCTGAATTATATTTGAAGAAAAAATGATTCATTTTTTTTAATCTCACTGGGTAGCAAAACTGTTAACTGAAGACATGGTTTATGAAGTAACAGGTCAAACAGGTACATTAGGAGGAAAAAAGGTACTCTGTAGTTCTTTCTGAATTGACAGCATTGCCTCTCCAAACAAGGTAACTTAATGGAATCCCTCAAGACTCCTGATTAATGTAAAAATATGTTTATGGCACCCAGAGAAATGAAAATATATTAACCAGAGATAAAAGGGTGTTCAGTTGTAAATGAGAAATTAATAGTTGTTCATTTGTAAAACTAAGATTGGACTAAGATTGTGAATGTTCAGAACAGCTTTTTGAGAAAATGTCAGCAAATATTTATGTCAATCAGCAAATTCTGCAAAGAGTGTATGAATAAAGAATGCTGAAACCATTCTAGCAAGACTGGCCAAAGTGGAAGTGAAGAGAATCAAACTAATGGGAAAAAAACACAGAGAGCTGATCCATCTGAGCTCCTAAGATTTCATAACTAAAATTACCACCAATTTTTCCACCTAACAAATCTGTGTTTCTCCTTTTGACATCATCATCAACATTGTCATCATCATCATCATCATCATCATCATCATCATCATCATCATCATCATCCTATTTGTGTACAGATTTTCATCCCAAAGGATCCCCGAGTAGAAATATACAAAGAATACATTCAGTATTGCAGGCTAATTCTGCTCACTGACAAGAGTTTGATTCTGACTGGCTCAAGATTGACTCAGCATTCCATCCTTCTGAAGTCAATAAAATGAGGACCCAGATTGTTGGGGGCAATAGGCTGACTCTGTAAACCTCTTAGAGAGTGCTCTAAAGCATTGTGAAGCAGTATATAGGTCTATTTCTATTGCTATATGGTTTCATAACTGGAGGTATGCCCTTAAGAAGACCTTATTCCTGGAGGCATGTTGTAAACTGAATCCACAACCATAAGTAAAGACTTATCGCAAATGACCTCAGTGCACGAATGAGTTGGTATTTGTGAAAGGGATCTTTCAAAAACTTTGCATAGTTGTTCAAACCAAAGATCAAAGAGTGACACGTAGAATTTTCTGAAATTCTTTCTTTCCCAAGAGAAATATTTCCCCCGCAAAGGGTCTACTAGTGTCAATTAATTAAAAAAAATCTTCCCACTTTTTGAGAATTTTGAGAAGTATCCGGAGACCAAATAGTAAAGCTTTTCACCATTTGCGTAGTGATCCTTTTCCACATGGGGGCCTCAGTATTTATTTTCAATTTTCAATGAAAAAAAAAGAAGGAAAAAAACCACTATAGATTTGCTGTAGCTACAAAATTAAGGCGATATTATTTTCACCTCTTTCCTTAAAAAAAAAAAAAAAACACATAGAATATTTTAAGAAAAGTTGTTTAACAATATAGGGTTTATATTCATTGGGGATTAAAATTAAGTCCTGCTGGAATCCCAGTGGGAATGGAGTACAGAATATTTCGGTCTCTCCAATATGAGCAAGATGAAGACTAGCCAGAATTAAAGTAGCTATGAGGTACTTTCCTTTCTTTAATCTCTGAAAAAGCTTGGCAAACTTACAGCCGTGCCAAGTTCTCTAAAGAACATTTTCTTTTTGCCAGTGTTTCTTGAAATACTGCACTGAATTGATTGTATGAAAGGAAACTATAGGGTTGAGATATGCATTGTGTTAGCTTTCTTCCAACTGATTGCCTTACTTCAATAGCAGCAGGCAGACATGCTACAAGAGAACAGTTGTGCCTCTGCTACAACCCGGACTAATTTTTCAAGGTGTCTCCAATGGATGAAATGATGAATATGTTTAACATGAGCTTTGGGATATACAGGTACAAAAAAAACTGGAAGAGGAACAAAGATTATTTTAACCTACTGCACATTAGTTAAGAATGAGCTGTCACGAATTGATCCAGGCCAGAACAAAACCATTGACCTCAAGGTGAACATCTCTGAATTTCATTTCTAAATCTCTGAGCTGTAGAGTCCTTGAAAGAATATTGACAGCCTTTTGGGATATGGGAAGTACTTAAGTGATGGTTAAGAAAATGAAACAATAACCTGCCAATTAAGGAAACTAAAATGCTAACCAGACTGATAGAAATATTTTGTCTTGTTTAGATTTGAAGTAGGATTCATCCAAAGCTCTTTCCAGCTGCTCACTCTCTACCTCCTTGTCCTCCTCTTCAGATCTCTTTAAGGTCCAATAGAACTTTGTTGAAAGTTAGACATGACATTTTTGGCAAAGCCTGAATGTCAGTGGAAACCTGAGGAACTGTTGTTTAGCATGCGGTAAGTATTATGATGGTTCATGAGCCAAAATCACCTGGTTGAATGAGAATGTCAGTTGTTTTGCTCCGTTGGCTTACTCATGCCTGCTGGCTCAAGAGATTCACAGGCAGAGAGGGACTTCTAGCTTTTGCTCCTTTGTGATGGGAGCAGAGTGATGGTGCAGTGCTTGGACTGGGGTACACACACATACACCATTTTGAAAAAAAACTCTGCACTTCCCTGCTACTATACAGCAGGAAAATTCTTTCACTTGGTCTCTCTCTATTATGAGTATTATGAGGTCAGTCTGACCTAAGCATAGTGTATAAAATTATCTATTGCAATGTGCTACCCGTCAATGACTACTTCAGCTTCAACCACAACAATACATGAGCACACAATAGACACAAACTTAAGGTAAACTGCACCAAACTCAATTGCAGAAAATGCGACTTCAGCAACAGAGTGGTCAATGCCTGGAATACACTACCTGACTCTGGTTTCTTCCCCAACCCCCAAAACTTCAACCTTAGACTGTCTACTGTTGACCTCACCCCATTCTGGGGCATGCATAAAGTGCACCAGCATTCCTACCGTTCCTGCCCAAATGTTTCCTTTTTTCATTCGTATCCATTTTATGCATTAATAATCATGTTTATACCTATATCTGTTATCTAATGTATACTTGACAAAATTAAAATAATGAGCTTAAGTTTAGTGCTCTCTCTCTCTTTCTCTCTCTCTCTCTCTTTCTCTCTCTTTCTTTCTTTCTTTCTTTCTTTCTTTCTTTCTTTCTTTCTTTCTTTCTTTCTTTCTTTCTTTCTCTCTTTCTCTCTCTCTCTTTCTCTCTCTCTCTCTCCCTCCCTCTCCCTCCCACCCTCTCTCTCCCTCTCTCTTCTTCCTGTTGATACTGTTTGCTTATTCTTGATAACAATGCCTCTTTCTCTTTTCATCGACTTAAAGAGATAATTTTACAAAGGACATAAAAGATTAGCCATGGTGCGTGATTTGTGCTTGTGTATTATACAGTATGTCTATTCTGGCTAGAATGCCAACATCGGAAAGCATGATCACTTCAAAGATTGTTTTAGCTATGCGAGAAACATTTTTCACTTTGCAGTTACAAAAGCTCTTGTGTTTGATTTTGATTTTCTTCAGAATGTCAGATGATGCACCATTAGTTTTTTTTCTATGAGAGATGTTTAAGTAATGGAATTTTCCTCTGTGAAGAATAGAGTGACTTCAAATGGTGTTTTAATTAAATGAAATAGAAGAAGCTCTGGCAATATATCTCTCAAGTACTGACTGCACTGTTCCTGGACATCCATATCTCCTGGGTTCTCAACATGCTCAGTCATCATTTTCTTTGCTTTAGTGTCACTGCATTATCTTCTTACCTACCAAAAGCATATGATGGTTTCTGCTGCTAGATACTGGGTTTTTACAATAGGTAAAATAATAGGTGTCTTATTATTTATCTTCAGAGGATACAATGTTCTTTATAGAATATTTTAGTTTTTAACCAGTGACCTGAACATTTGTAAATAAATAAATGGTGGCAATGATACGTTCTGGTTCTAAAACAGAATCTGCATAAAATCTGGGCTGGTAGTCGTCTCAAAACATTTCTCAGCTCAAAAACTGTTTCTATTGGGGAGGTAGCATAAATATGCATAAAGTAAATATATATCTTTCAGACAACAGTGTACGAAAGTGTGTATGTGAAAGATTGGGGATACCTGAGTGCAGCAGATCTATCCTGATGAGACTTTTTTCTCTCTCACACAAAATCATGGCATATTGTCTTGAGCACTACAAGAAGAGCTGATAAATCTCCATGGGCCAATCCATTTTACAATCAGTTGTTTCTGTGCAAGCCTTGTATATATGCAGAAACAACTGTTCAGGTGAAGGTATGTGAACATTTTGCACTGCTGATCTGGATTTTTCTTCCATACGGGCCCCATATAGGATGGAGATTCTGCTTTTGTCTCCATATAAAATATTTGCTTATTTATTATTTAAGAACATTTCTGAACCACCCTGTCTGTCAATGATCACAAGAAAAAAAAATCCCTGTATCCTATCCCACCAATTAACATAGCCAATTTGAAAAGAAAAGTTAATTGTTCAATCTTTCTTGGCCCATCTTAAAGGAAAGAGTTTGAAGGGAGCAAAGAGATTGAATTGATCATTGGACAATGATCATTGGGGTTTGCACCAAGACATCTGCCTTCTGCTTCTTCTGCCATCTTCCCTTTTTACCACTAGGAGGGGAAGAACTACCTACTCTAAAGCTCTAGTCCCTGAGGACAGGTGTGAATAAATTATCTTCCCTGCTCTTGAGCTATGTGACATTTCTTTTCTGACACTTGCAAGTGTTTACCGAGTCCCCAGTTCTCTACACAAAATGACCACCTTCATATTGAGTCATCTCCAAAGGTGAAAAGGCATGGCAGTAGTCCAACTGGTCATGCTCCTGTCCTTGAGGCCTGCTGATTAAGGGAGAGATTCTAGATATCGTAGAGGAAAAGCTGCAATATCGAGTAAGGTGGAAAGGATACCCACTTGTGGAGATGCAATGGGTAGCAGTGAATAATATTACAGCAGCTAAGCTAATAAAAAAGTCCATTCTAGATACCCCGAATGACCCCAGTGAGGGGGGACATTAAGTAATTTAAATCCTAATCAAGGTCTATATGTATATACATTTGTCTTTATACATTTCCAAATCCATTCTTCTTTCAAGGAAAGAAAGGGGGGAAGGGAAGGGAGGAAGGGAGGGAGGGAGTAGGGGAGAAAAGAAGGAAGGAAAAGAGGATATGTTGTGCTAGTTCTCGAGTTCAATTCACTTAGTGTATTTTTAGTTCCCTATTTCAATCATTTCAACTGCATAACAAGAGTTTAAAATGACAGTTGAATACATCAGTGATATCTTTTCCCTGGGAGCAAGCCTCACTGAATTTCATAGGTCATATGAAACATGTGCAAGGCTACACTTTCAATCAGCCCTGTGCAAACCTTTTACTGAAAAGGAAGTCCTAGGATTCTGGTTGAAAGGAGCTGTTGGAGGCATGGAGTTCAATCATAAAATCCTTGCAGCAGTATATATATTGCCAAATCTATAGGCATGGTTTGGTGGGCATGGCATGGCTTGGTGAGCAGAGTTTGGTGAGTGTGGCTTGGTAGGCATGGCTTGGTGGGCACGGCAGGGGAAGGATACTGTAAAATCTCCATTCCCTCCCGACTGCTGGGGGAAGGTTAGTACAAAATCCCCATTCCCTCCCCACCCCACTAACCTTTCCAGCTCCATTCTCTTGTGCAGGGCCACAAAAGAAGACCCAGCCAATCAGCTGGGACTTGGGAGGCAGAGAATAGATGGGGGCAGGGCCAGTCAGAGGTGGGATTTGCCGGTTCTCCAAACCACTCAACATTTCTGCTACCAGTTCTCCAGAACTGGTCAGAACCTTGCAGGCATGCAGATGGCAAACATCCCTGATGGATGGATGGTTATCTGTCTTCTATATGAATACATCCAGAGAATGGGAACTCAATTTGTCTCCTGGCATTGAGGCCTCCTGTCCAAATATCTTCACTACCCAAGTGTTCAATAACTTTTTTGTTTTACAATTTCAAGCAGTCAGTAAAAATGGGAAGTTTTATAAAAGTGATAATGGGATGCAGCCTATTCGTTACATTTTGTTTGATGTGTTACATGCATATCAAGCATTGGATATAACATGCCTTCTGTTGTTCTCTGTTATTAATTCAGCCTTCCCATCCATCATCAGGGATGGATATATGAGCAAATATATAATGCTGAAACATAACAGATCCACATCAGTATAAAATACAATTCAATAAAAACTAACAGCATTTTTTTAGATTTGTTTTCACTTTGTTTTACTTCAATTTTTGAAAAAAAAAAAACTTTAGTCTTCAGTTAACAATATGATGTCTAGACTCCCAGGAGCTAAAATTTAAAAGGAATTAAATTCTATTGTTATAATTTCAAAGGGAGGCAAATCTTGGAGAATTGTCTTTTCAAATTTGGTCTCTCCTCCCTCTCATACTAGAAGCCCATGGTTCAGTCAAGCTTTGAATCTGTTTACAATTCAGCGTACCATGCAAGTATTGATAATCAAAATATGATGTGATGACCCGGGGCGTGGCACAAAGGCAACACAGTCAACTAAGCAAGAAATGTCCCTTTAATACCTCCAACTTTGCCCTCAATGTCCAGGTTACCTTTGGCTGGAGAAAAAAAACTCTCCCAAGAACAGTCTTTAAGTGGAGGAAATTCAGTCTGAAAACAAAGTACATACAAACTGTAAATAAAAATCCACACAAACCATGCTGCAGTAATTAACTTGACAGGGCAGGAGAAGGAATAGCAGACTTGAAAAGCCAGCAAAACACACACAGCTGGGAAGATGCCAGGAACCCAGATAAGCCTTGACAATACCAGATTACTCACGATTTACTTCCAACAAGTTGCTGTGCCAATCTCCCTTTTTAAACACTGTGTTCCCAGCTGGAGCTAATGAAGGGAATCAGGGCCTTTTCTCCCCCTTAAACCATACAACTCATGTTGCTCCCTTCTCTGTTCCTCCCTGCATACCTTAGGATGAAGAGTGGGTGGGCCTGGGTCTTCCTCCGAATTTCCTCTCCCTTGCTCTACCTCTCCCCTCCTCTTCCTAGCTGGCCTTTGCCCTTCCTCAATTTCTTCCTCAGCAAAAGGAACCACACTCCCACTCCCTGTCAGCTGCTCGGCCTCCCCCTCCAAATCAGATTCTGACATATGTAAAAGATGACAACAGCAACACATTGAGAAGTCATTGAATATTTGTGCCCTCGTGTTTTAGAATTCAAATGTATAGGGCCATACTATGAAGAAGCCAGACAATGTTAGACCCACTGAAAGACCTCAATGTTGTACAATTGACACAAGAAATGACAGAATCCTTCTGCTCACTATTCTCTGCCTCAGTTATCAGCCACTGGGCAGCCATTCTATCATACTGCTGCCAAATGAGAGAAGAGGACAATTCCATCATCATTACAGCAAGATTAGTTGCTTTGGGCTCTCCCCAGCTGTCACATAGTCCACCACAATTCCATCATGCTATCTGAACTGTTGGAATCCCAACTTGTCATGCTGAAAGTCAAAATGTTAGGAAATGGTCCCTGAGTTTCTTTTTCTTTATATATCCCTTTTCCTTGTCTGTCATCTCTTTAAGGTTTCAAAGACTACCATACATCCAGGGGTGGGATTCTACCAATTCGGACCAGTTCTACAGAACCGGTTGTTACAATTCTGCACAGTTCAGAGAACTGGCAAATTGCACCACTGGCTAGCTCCTTCCCCTCCCCACCCGCTCCGCCCAGAAGGCTTTCCTCTTTTTTTAAATAAAAGTTTTATTTAAGTTTTCACAAAATATACAAATACAAATAAAGTATCTATTTTAGAGAACAGCGTGGCCCCAGGTTATCACTTCTCCATACAGACATAAACTCAATACATATTTATCTTATACATTCTAATCCATATCTTATAACTATTTTTGCATTTTTTTCAATAGCTTTTCCCTTTCTTTACTTCCTATAGCCTTATTTTAAATTATTTCATTCCTTTCTTAATTCAATTACATATCTTTTTCTAATTTTTAAAATCTTTCTAATCAACGTTTTTATACTTTCATCGGTCCTGTTTACAATTTCATATTATCTTTTCACATAAAACAAATTTTCCTGTGTAATTACTAGACTGGAGTGTAACACCTTTGTATCTTTTTTCAAATCTTATTTAAAAAATTAAGTTACATCTTTATAGTTATAACATTCATTTTCTAACCTCTATTTTATAACACATACCTATTTTCAATCAAATTCTGCTTGGTACATTCTCTAAAGTACATAAATTAAAGTGCACACTAAATTCTTATATATATAAATATAAAAATATATATATATATATATATATATATATATATATATATATATATATATATATATATATATATATATATACACATATACATATACATATATATATATAACGGCGAATTCAAATATATATATATATATATATATATATATATATATAATATATATATACACACACACACACACCCTTGCACCCTTGCAGAATCCTCTCCGTGTGTGTGTGTGTGTGTGTGTATAACAATAGTAAATGGAATAATTATTCTATTCAAGTACAGTTCTACCATTAATATTAATAACAATCTTTTACATTTCTATTTCTTTTAACAAACATTACCTAGTACTATCAGTTGTTTTTCACTATATATATCTATATTTCATATTTTACTTATTACTGTCTTTAAATAAAAAACCAAACAATGGTTATTAACAGTAGTCAATAAAGTTATTATTCTTATTCAAGTTCATCTTGCTAATTAATAAAAATCTTCCTTGTTTTTTTGTCAGTTTTTTTAAAATGTTCTTTTTAAATCACCGAGAGCCTTATTCTCTCTACAAATATTCCATTACACATCAATAGATTTTTTTTCTATCACTTTAATCATCTAACATATTTTCTAACTCTTTTCTATTTCTAATATAACAATGCTATCCCATGTACCTTTGCAGAATCCTCTCCTTAAGTTAAATTTTAACCATTGTCTCTGTGTCTTTTAAATAGGTTTATTCTTGTACTTTTTCCTGCACCTCTAAATCTTGTTTCTGTCTTTTGTAGCTTCTTTTCCTTTCCCTCTTCCCTCTCTTCTTCTCCCTCCCCTTTTTATTCCCTTTCTGTGATCCTCCCTTCTGCTTCTTCCTGATATTATGATTGCTTTTCAAATTACTCTTTTTTTTGGTTGTTGCTTCAGTGCTTAAGTTTTTAACTCCCTTTCCCCCTTTCCCTTTTTTATCCCATTTAAAATTGCTTGATCATTAAAGATGGCTTCTTCGTTGTCCCGCCCTTCTTGTTCTGCCAGTATTTCTTGTTGTTTTTCATAGTTCAAGATCTCCATTTCTAAACATTGAAATACGAAGCCAAAACATCCTCTTCTGTCTTGTGCTTCTTCTTTTTGTTCTTTAAGTCTCATTTTTAACTCTTCATGGAGTGATGCCATTTTAAAAATTTTAAACAACCCCAAATTGATCTTATTTTATTTCATTAGGATCCTTCATCCAAAGTTCCAGGAATCTTCCAATAATCCAAAACCATTTCTTGCTTCTTTTCTCACTTTCTCTTTCCAGGGGCTTTGTTATCTTATAACAAAGTTTCAGCTACAATGTATCTTTTGCAAACCTTGTTAAAATGCCACTGTCAATTTTTTTTAAGTTCCAGGTGGTCTCCATTTTCCAGATTCCACCCTCTTTTTTCCTTTTTCCCTCCACTGCTTTCTTTCTTTTTTTTTAAAAAAAAAGTTTTAAATTATCCAAGAATCTTTATCCCTTTGACACTTTATTTTCAGCTAGAAGTAGCCTATTAATGTCAAAGTGGATTAGTATCAGTTTCTTATTCGAATCTCTTCTTCTTAATTTTCCAAGTCAGTTAAAACTGTTAATGTTAGAGGGAAAAAAGCCAATTCTGTTTCCTTTCCCTTTCTCTTTTGCCGCTTAAAATCTTTTTTAGGAATAGTATTAGTCTTTAAAGTTCAGGTTCCAGGTACCTTAAATAGATGTTCTCCATTCAACCCAGTCAGCCAAACTTTCTCCTTTAAACTTCCTCCTGCACAATCTTGTCCAGTCGGGCTCTTCTTTGAGGTGGCCATTTCTGACCCGCGCTGCAACTGCCTTTGGGAAAGGGAATAATGGCCAGCCGAGGAGAAGAGATGCGGCTCTCCTCAACTCCGATGACGGCTCCCCCGCTTCACCACCTGTACAGGGTGGCTTCAGCCCTGAATCCGGATGGCTTGGGGCGCTCCAGCGGCAAGCATGGATCAAAACCGCGGATGATCGCGATTTCGGTCTGTTGCTGAAAAAGCCCAAACCGGAAGTCCCCCCAGAAGGCTGTCCTGAGGCCCAGTCAGGGGTGATATTCAGGGGGTTGGGGGAGGGAGAAGTGGCCTGAGAGCAGAGCTGAATCTTTCTTAGGATTGAAGCTTCTATTTTTCAGTGCAGACTTAGGCAGCACATTGCAGAAAGGTAGATCTGGGAGTGAAGCTGTGATTCTGCAAGCAGCTCAATCTGCCTGCCTGCTTTGCCTGATTTGGGGTAAAAGTTGCTCTTTTTTAAAATAAAAAAAATCAATCTTTACATTTATATTTACAATATTTACATACAAGCCACGCCCAGCCAGTCACATGACCACCAAGCTGCACCCACAAATTAGGCCACACCCACAGAACCGGTTGTTAAGAAATTTGAATCCCACCCCTGCTTACATCCATAGGTGAGGCACTAATCTAGGAGCAGGGAAAACTAAGTTCCATTCTTGCCTCAGGTGTGGAAACCAACTGGATGACTTCCAGTCACTCTCTGTTATTTATTGTATCAATTTATTCATTTTATTCCATCTTTATTACTTTATAAGTAACTCCAAGTGGCAAACATGTTTACTCATCCTTCCTCCTCTTTTTCCTGACAACAATCCTGTGAGGTGGTTGGGCTGAAAGAGAGGGACTGACCCTAAGTCACCCAGCCAGCTTTCATGCCTAAGGCAGGTCCCTAGGAAGAAAGCAATGGCAAACCAATTTCAAAATGTAAAACCATAGACTTGTCCACATAGAGCCAAGGCTGATTTGAAGGTTAAAAAAAAAAAAGCTTTTTCTGGGAGATTTTAGAGGAAGTTAAACTGTTTCAACAAAACAAATAAGACTGAGTGTTAGATTTCTGTGGTCTGTTTACACTATTTTTCCTTAGCCAGCCCTAAAGTATAGGCTGAATGGCACATTCCACCTTAAAGCAGGTGGATAGATTTCCTCTTTGGCTGCTGGAACCACACGTGGCCTAGAAGTTGCAATCCACTTCCACAAATAACTACAAGTTTTTCTTCCTTTTGGGGTTTTTCAGTTGGCTCAGGATCATTTGCATGCATCCATTTTCATGCGCTCGGTCTCAGTTTCACATGGGTTTAATCATAAATCCAATCCAACACATTTTCTATGTCCTATTGAAAAATAACTAATTCAGATGCATAAATGTTATACCAAAAAGAAAAAAGAAAAAAAGAAAAGAAAAGAAAGGCATGGCAAAACTTAGAAACAGGTGTGTCACTGCATACGCACAGATTACTGGATCTGATGAGACAGGCGTAACTGCATGGCTTCTTGGTTTTTTTTCTTGATTTTTTAAATCAAGAAACAAAGTCATAATTGAGTGGTTTGGTCACAAGTTAAGCCTCATCAAAAGAGCCCTGGTGGCACAGTGTTTAGAATGCGGTATTGTAGACAAACTCTGTCCAAATCCAACAGTTCAGTCCTGACCCGGCTCAAGGCTGACTCAACCTTCCGTCCTTCTGAGGATCCAGAGTGTTGGGGGCAATATGCTGACAATGTAAACCACTTAGAGAGGGCTGTGAAGCACTGTGAGGCGGTATATAAGTCTAAGTGCTCTTGCTATCTTGCTATCAGAATATATAAGTAGTTTCATTTTCTATGGGGCTGAAGGATTTCAGTATCTGCAGGTTTGTCTGGAAGAACTCAAGTTCACAGAAGCCCTCAAAACCAATTTAGTCATAGTTAGTTCACAATCACCACATGACGTAGATGGATTTTTATTCTGCTCAAAATATTGTTTTGAGTCTGGAGATGGTTTAGGGTTTCTCACTATCACGGATGAATCACTATCCAATTAAGATTGGGTTCATAGCTGCATCTTATTTCTGAAGGGATGGGGGGAATTAATGTCAATAGCTTGCTCAGAAGGGACCCCAATAGATTCCAAGGTGACTTTGAAATGTTGGGGATTGGTTCTATTAGTGATTCTATCTATACTTTCTTTCCTAACTGGGAAAAGGAGCCCACTAGGATGATGAGCAGAACCAGTCCAACCCTCTCTGACTCACTTCACAGATGACCCCATTCACTGCAACACTTCCAATGATTTTGTGCTTAAAATCTCTCACGTTTGAGCCAGGTGAGATGCCCCTTTCAATGCAGAGTCAGTTCCAGGGGTGTCTGGTAATTCCCTTTGGGTAATAAGACAGGTTCAAGTTCTGTTTATTGTTCATGTAACTTGTATGCCATTCATTGCCATGGCCTGAAATTGCTAGTAGAGTTGTAGAATCACCAGAAAATCTCAAATCTATACATTCACACACATTCAAAAAGAGAAACGTAAACAAACGCAAAGTAGCATGTCCCTATAGCCTCACCTGTGAAGAATCGAAGAGCAGCCTTTTACTCTGAAGGTGAAACAGTTTGCTCTTCAAAGTGGTTTTTGAAGTTTCTGTAGGATGTTAATTTTCACATAGTTCAGATTGACTTCATGGTAGAGTATAGATCCAGACTGTCTTCTTGGTCACCCTTTATAAGGCAAGGGCAGAGACCTCTGTTGGTTCTTCTAGATCTCTCAGCAGCTTTTAGTGTCATTGATCATCTTTCAGGGATTACTTGAAAGATTTTGAAAAGGGGGTATAGCCTTGCAAGGTCCATTTCTATTTCTAGGATAGTTTTCAGATATTGAAGGCAGTACATTTTCAAAATAGGAAGTACAGTATAGTGTATCCCGGGGCTCTATTATCTCCACAGTAATTCTCAACATGGACATAAAGCTGATGGAAGAGATGATAATTAGGAGATCTGAGTTCTGGGTCATTAATATGCACACAGATCTATTTTGGTGAGATGTCTTCAGAAAATAGTGTGGCTATCCTAAGGGCCTACTTGTGGTCAATAATGGATTGGATGGAGGATATTAAATTAGGGGTGTCAAACTCATGTTGTCACAGTGGTGTCACATGATGTACCATGACTTTTCTCCCCTTTGCTAAACCAGGCATGGGCGTGGCCAACACGTGACATTTCTGGCTCACAGGCCGCGAGTTTGATAGCCCTGTATTAAATGGAAATTTAATCCAGACAAGATAGTAGTGCTTACTGAGCTTCAAAGAGCAATAAAGATGATTAGGGGAATGGAGGCTAAAACATACGAAGAATGGTTGCAGGAATTGGGTATGTCTAGTCTGATGAAAAGAAGGACTAGGGGAGACATGATAGCAGTCTTCCGATATTTCAGAGTCTGCCACAAAGAAGAGGGCATCAAGTTATTCTCCAAAGCACCTGAGGGCAGGACAAGAAGCAGTGGGTGGAAACTAAACAAGGAGAGAAGCAACTTCGAACTAAGGAGAAATTTCCTGACAGTTAGAACAATTAATCAGTGGAACAACTTACGTCCAGAAGTTGTGAATGCTCCAACACTGGAAGTTTTTAAGAAGAGATTGGACAACCATTTGTCTGAAAAGGTAGAGGGTTTCCTGTCTGAGCAGGGAGTTGGACTAGAAGACCTCCAAGGTCCTTTCCAACTCTGTTATTCTATTCATTGTATAGCCATAAATCCTGAGAGGTGTTAGATCAACCTGATCTAAATGGGACTATACTCTTCCAGAAGAAAAAAAGGTGCAATTTGCCTGAATCTTTTTCAGATTTCCTTGAATTTCCTTTAAAAAAAAAAAAAAGCTTTAGATGATATGCCAGTGCTGTCCATTCCTGGAAGAAAATTATCTCAAAAAGTACAAATGCTGATAATCTCCAGGTTCAACAATCGTCATACACTTCATTTGGGGCTGCCCTCATGCCAAATTTTGAAACTTCAGCTGATATGATACTTGGCAATTAATATGGCTGGGAAGGTGCAAATGATAACAAAACAAAACAACATGTATCACATGTTGTGTTTAAAGTGTTTAAAGCATTGACTGCATATTTGTTTCTGGGTGAAATACAAAGATCTAGTTATTACCTTGAAGATTTTTCATGGCTTAGGCTATTTGACAGAACATCTCCTTCTATCTACACGAACTTCCTCTTTTAATTGTGATCATCTGAACCAATTAATTCTTTTTACATAAAACATTTTGTACAAAAAAAGAGTAACATTCTGATTTTCTTTTTATGTACTGTATTACATTCATAGGTTAAACTAGATTTAGAAAAAAAATAGTAAGCATGGCTGTGCAAACATTTTTGGATGCTTGTATTTACTCATCCTTTGGCTGCTGTGTTCTTTTAACGCATTGTTGGCCAATTGTAAATTGATCACTTACCATTTTACTTGAGTGCTTAGTGACCAGAAAATGTATAAATGCTGTCTCTGCCAGAGTATCTGAAAGTGCATGAGCAGATCTAGAGAAAGGCTACAGGCAACAATTAGCCATCATAGTTGCTCCTGCTAATACTGCAGAAAATTGAAATGTTTGCCTCGCTGAGAATTGAAGAGCATTTCAGAAGTTTATCCAGAACTAAAACCGGGGTGGGGGTGGGGTGATAACTCTGCCTCAAAATATTGTACCTTCAGTAGCCAGCAAATTCTGCTTTGTAGTGCTTTCAAGAGCATCTTTTTCTCAAAGCCATCCAAGATCAATGTGTCCTGCTGAACAGAATGCTGGCAGTCTTGCATAACACAAGAGGAGACATTGTTCCATGTGACAATATCTTTGTGGCTAATGTTATCAGAAGAAGTAGGCTTGCAAATGACCTACACTAATCTGTAACAAATCCAGAACTTTGTTCTGCTAAAGCAGAGGTGTCAAACTTGATTTCATGGAGGGCCGCATCACGGTTGTGTTTGACCTTGGGGAGGTGGGGAGGCATAGCCACCATGGGTGTGGTCAGCTCAATGTCACTCATTTCAGGGGTGCCTGTAGTGGCACAAGTGCTCTGCCAGTGAAAACGGGCTCCTGAGCTCCATTTCCAGTTGCAATGGCCTCCTGCAACTCTCTGCCAGTGAAAAGAAAGTTTGGGAGCTCCAAAGCTCCATTTTCATTGGCAGACGCTCTACGGATGAGTCCTTCACTGTTTCCAGGGCAGCCCCATGGATCAGATCTAAGCAACGCATGGGCCAGATCTGGCCCACAAGCCTTGAGTTTGACACCCCTGTGCTAAAGGACAATATTAAAGTCCACATATGAGAAATCAACCACCTAAACAGTTTCTTACTGTCCACTTGTATTTCTTTGGCTTTTAGGACACCCAAACAATGCTGTTTTTGTTCTGTGTTCATCCAAATCCAATTAGTGAGTCATTCTGACTCTGGAATCTTTGGATCTATCAGCATTCCATATAGGGACTAACTGATCAAAGAAATCACTGGCAATTCATTAAATGGTGATTTACTGTAATTTATAGGTTAGCTTTTGAGTGAATTGTTATTGAAGCATTCTACTAAATCATGATAATTTGTTAACTATCCATTTTTCCATATTACCACTCAAATATACCTGGTTATCCTCTAAGTAGGTTCTGATCAGTTTCAGTCAATTATGTTACTCATCCATTGGGCAAATGTTGGTAAGTTGGTTTCTTGTGTCCTCAATTTCCAGAAGTAAAATGGAAAGACTAATACCTAGAACATTATATTTCTGCTGCAGAATTTTTCACACCACACACAAACACACACACAAAGATACATTTAGAATAATCCTGTAATAGAAACCTGCTTAGCCAAAAACACAGAACGAGTTTGTTATTTTAAAAAGGATTGTTAAGTAGTGCTCATTTAAAGGTATTCAGTCTTTTTTTTTTGCTTGTATACCTTAAAGATTTGGTTTACAATATGATTTTAATTTATTTTTATTTTTCATTTAAATGAAACAAACTTCTATAAAGCATAACCTACTCAGTATACTGCTCTAAATGTAAACAGAAACATTGATTTATAGTATAAGTGCAAGAGAATTTAAGCACAATCTTTCATTTATATGTCAGATCTTTATTCTCCAACCAATATTGTTGTCAATATTTCTGTCAAGTAACTTTCCTCAACACCTGTTAGCAATGCTACAGGGCTTTTGTGCACACATGGCACCATATTGGAGCAATACAGCTGATTTGGCATAATGCAAATAGCTAGGTAGACGTTATTTAATATGCTTAACATTATACTGAAGTTTGAGCTAAGTTGTCTTTTAAAACTAGGTCTGCAGCAATACAACAAAGTTTTATATAGTCTTCAAACAGTGGAAAATTTGGGCTGTTAAAGATCCGACATATTTTATTTTATTTATTTTATTTAAATATTTTATCAAAATTAGGATGCAGTCTTTGGATTTTGGGACAGCAGGAAAGCAGCCAGAGAGGTCTTAGGCCATATCCATACATTTTCCTCATCTGGATGCAATGATGGCCCACCATCCATTTCTAGAGGACATGTCCTCATGCCATTTTGTTGTCATTTAGTTGCTAGGTCATGTCTTTGTGACTCCATGGACCATAGCATGCTAAGATATCCTCCATGGTCTCCCAGAGTTTGCTCAAATTCATGTCCACTGCATGAGCCACAATGACACAGTGGTTAGAGTGCAGTACTATAGGCTATTTCTGCTGATTGCTGACTGCCTGCAATTTGGCAGTTCAAATCTCACCAGGCACAAAGTTGAGTCATCCTTCCAAGGTCAGTAAAATGAGGACCCAGATTGTTGGGGTCAATAGACTGACTCTATAAACCTCTTAGAGTGGGCTGTAAAGCACTATAAAGTGGTATATTGTTTTATTGTTCTAAGTTCTATTGCTGCTGCTATGAATGACACTATCTAACCATCTTGTCCTCTGCCTTCCCCTTCAAAGCATCAATTCTAGCTAAGTATCTACCCATAGCTAAGCCACAATGATATACTGTAGATTAAGATATTCTACTCTAAAAATGATATTTTCCCTAATATCATGGCTCAAGATGATGCATGTTGGACACATGGATAAACATCAGGGAATTGGGCTAAAATGATATGGTTCATGCCAAAAACCCTGCATCTTCTAATGGTTTCCAGTGGGACTGCCTCCTACCATAAAATCCCTGATCTCCTTACCTATCCCACAGTTCTCTTTCGGCTGTCATGCAAACTAGATCAATGATGTCCATAGTTCATTCAATTGATGGTTTGACTACAGTTGTTGATTTCACATTCCTTGACTCAGTACAGTGCAGGTGTATTGGGTGATGAAGGGAAAACTTAGATTCTTGTCCAGACGCAATCATAGAAGCTCATGAAGTGATTTTGGATCGGTCACTTTCTTTTTGCCTAGCCTATCTGTTATGGTTTATATTGTAATAGAGCAGACAAGTTCTTTTACACAGCAGAAAAAATGGAAAAGTAGGGGAGAATACAATGTATATCCTCTTAAATAAATGCTGGAATATAAATAAAAAATAAAACACTGTAACGTAGTGTTCGGAATTCTTAAAATGGTCTATTTTTCAGATAGTGCCTGTTATGAACACATTTGTCTGCAAAGTCTGGTGATCCCCAAATTCTTCATCAAGTTTTAAATTGTTCATTGACTACAAACATTTATTAGATGAGCATAATTGAATAAATGCTACTTTAATGCTACTGCAAATAATAACAATAATGGAAGGTCCTTGGAGGTTGATATTGACCACTTTGGGGGACCCTGGTATAGTCTAAAACTAAAATTTGGGCTTTAGATTTCTTGCTTTAAATTAGCATTTTATTAGTTGATCGGTCCCTCACAATGGTTTCTCAAAATGTATGTCCAATTGTGACGATATATATCAGAAAAAGAAAATAACCACACATGCAGTCTTCCTATTGCTTCTTGAAGGACCCACTTAAGGAAATGTGGTGAGATGGTTGTGTTGGAACAACTTACTGCTGCCTCTACAGAATTGCATGCTGAGTCTGCCTAAACAGCAGTACTGCACCAACCAGTTGTGGGTGCATAAATGAAAGATCATTGCATAGAGAACCAAATGACAGAACTGCAGATCCTGCCATGGGATTGAAACCTAGTGAAGCAGTTGTGTAGATTTGCCATTAACTCCATCTCATTTTGCTCTCCCTCCTCTCCCTTCAATTTTCTCACAGAGTTATTCCACTTCTATAATCTAGGAATATTTGTTAGCCATTAACCTTGGCAACTGTTCAACATTGGGTGAAAAGTATACTTTTCCCAAGCCTTTTGCGATCATCTCAGTGAAACAATTCTGTGGGATTGTTTCATTTTGAATGTACTCATACTTTATCATTTCTTCTTGTTGGGCATTTTGTGACCCTCCTCAAAAGATAAATGAGGGGAAAACATACTGTAATTGCCTGGGGTTGATTCAACTGAGGGTCCTGACTCTGAGACTTCTGTTCTGGCAATGTAAGGATTATGTGGGGAGCTCTGTTTAGCAAGCAGGCCTTCTACTTGACTGCAACCACCTGGCCTCTTATATAATACATTATTTGGTGGAAGGAGCATAAAAGAACTGCCTGAGGGACCATTGATGTTCTCCAAGCATGGTTGTTTTCTTGCAGATGTTTCATTGCCCAAACTAGGTACCTTTCATTTTGACCCCGAGCTACAAATATTCTCACCCATCAAAAGAACTGCCAGTCTGAATGTACTTCTGAAATCATTGTAAGGTTCTTTTAGATGTGGAATGATTTATTAAGTCATTATTATTTGGTGAATAATTCTGTTCAGTTTTGTGTGGTAAAGTAACGTTGGTTCTTATGGATTTGAGTTCATATCATAACATTGAACATCCATAAATGTCAGCTTTCTTGGAAATTTATTTGCTAGAAGGTGTGTTTTTATCTCTCAGATATTCACAAAAATTATTGACAAGATCCTGGATCCTAGATGCATCACTGCTTCAACAAAACAGGAAGTTTGCTTCAGACTGCAGTTCATGCAGTATGATCTCTTGGTCTTTGTAGTGATAAATGATAAGTGATTGAGAATCCATTATCAAAAATGGAAGGAAACAATCAACTGCCTTGCAAGAGATTATTATTGTTTTTTGAGGATATCAACTTTGTGATAATTAATGTTTCAATTTCCAAGCATATTTATAGAAATTCTGCCTCTGAAGAAGAATAAATTGCACAGGGCATATTTTGTTTTTGCCTTTGATCTCAGATCTTATGTCAAGCTTGAAAGCAATCAACACTTAACCTTTACTTACTCTTAAGGAGTACTAAGCAGAATAAGGAAAGTTAGTTGGGACAAGCTGTATTTAGAGAAGATTTTCCTCATAGAACTTTAGTCACTAGGTGTAAAATGGTTACAAGCATTCACCTATAATGCAATGACAATGATTCAAAAATTGGCATGGATGATCATCATAAAAAAAAAAAACAGGCAATCCCACAGAGTATACACAGAGCTATCCTGGAGGCATATGAAATAAGGATACTTGAGAAATTCAACCTTTGTAGATACTTGTACAATGTGATCTAATTCAATACATCTCAGATGCTCTGATATTCTTGGCTCACAGTGGTATGGAATGTGAATATAAAGCATTATATGAAACAATATATGAAAGAAAATATATTTTGAATGTCATGGTTTGATTTAAATAATATGGTTTAGCCAAAGTTAAGGGATATTCTTAAATAATTAATTGCTTTTTGGAAATTTTAAAATAGGAATGTATTGCTAGAATCTATAATCCAAATATTACATTATCCAAATGTTATACCATATATTGATCTAGGTTTTTTGGGTGCAAAGGAAAATTTTAAAATGCCCATTTAAATTACAAAGAATATTGCAATAAGCACTAAAATTACAGAGAACACCTTATTTATCACTACATAAACTTTCATTTATCACCAAAGAGGGCTAAGCTTCATGAAAGCTTAGATGGCAATATATCTGTTCCATAAATTCTCCTTAGAATATTTAATGTATTAGTATACTTGACAATAAGATAGGAACAAACAGCTGGCCTATTCAGATTTTCCATTGACTCAGTTCATTTCACTTCAGTGTAACTTTACCAAAGAAAACTGTACACCTCCCTCCCTCCCTCCCTCCCTTCCTTCCTTCCTTCCTTCCTTCCTTCCTTCCTTCCTTCCTTCCTTCCTTCCTTCCCCTTTCATTTTTCTCTCTCTCTTCCCCAGCTCCTACAGAACAAATATTCTACAACTTACTGCAGTGCTAATCATAACTATGTTATACAGTAAGTTTGCCTGAAGCTAAGTTAAGCAGGCAGATTAAGACTGTAATATAGTATCAGGGCTCATAAATCAAGTGGGCTTGCAGATTTGCTTTCTCCTTCTTACAGTTCAGACAAGTCATAATTACACATCAGTAGGCATTGTGAGCCGAGGAATGAACTACAACATAATGCACAATAAACCCTGTCATATAAAGCAAACTGGATAAAATAACAGAAGCAATACTCCATTTTACATTTCACTCAAGAACTACATCATGTCATTGTGTAATATTCTGATCAATCAAAAGCCCATCCATTTAGACAGATGTACTTGTCTAAAATGTAATGTAGAAGGATATGTTTTTGCTTTACAGTAATTATGGGCAACAGTGCATTGGGAAACACAACAGGTATAGTACATTAGTTCACTACAAACATACACCAAGGAGAAAAGTTTGTTGAACACTAGGTGTATTTCCATCTTATTTTATAAGCCTCCAATAATTCATAATGGAAAACCTCTGGCCAACTTCCTTTCTAAATGCCCTGTAATTTTGTGGGGACCCCTGTTATGATTCTTTGTTATCATATAGTTATTTTCATCCAAGCTATCTATGTGTCATTGTAGGGGTTTAACAGTTGTATTATCTTTGGATTTTATAAGTGTGGAAAGGGAACTTCACGAAGACAGTAGTGACACTCAAACAGGAAAAGCCAAAGGGGAATATCAGGCCAGCCATAAAACAAACTTACATAGGAAAAGGAATCAAATAAAAGGTATTAAAGAATCTCTATGGACAAAAGCCTAAGTAATTAAGAAAACTAGACAAATAAGAAAAGGAAACCCTTACGAACACAGGACATATCAAATAAGCAAAACAAACAGACAAAAGACACAAAAAATATAAATTACAAAGCAGACAGACAGGAGATTGCCACAAGACAAATATGAAAATCCATTATAAAGCTAAAAGAGATTAGAAAAAAAAAATGATAATACAAACTAACCACCCCACGGAGTTTGCCTTCTGCACCCCATGGAGTTTGCCCTCCAGCAGGAAAAGACAAACTCAAAACAGGATTTGACACATTAAGCACAAATACAAACATTCATACGAAATCAACTCACAAAGGGAGAAAAGGGTATAAAAAAACCAGGGACTTACCATAAGAAGCTAGCTAGCCCAGGAATGCAGACTTCTTGCTGTCCCTCGCCTTCCTGAAAAATAAAAAGATCCAGCTTTCAAGCAGTTGTCCATATCCTTGCGCCGGAGCTCTCCCAGCGGGAAAATCAAATCCTTGAAGGAAAGGCATTTTGACACCTTTCAACATAAGTTTCTCAAATCTGCTAGATAATTTAAATACATTGTTTGCAACAAATGATTTAAATACGTTGTTTGTGAAACCTCTCTGAATTTTTTCTTTGATTTATTTCAATATTTTGTTTTATTTTTATTTTTTAATAAAGAAAATAAATTCTTAATGATATTCTCCCAAGTGCTTCTGAGTAAAAACATATTTGAAATAATATTCCTTTCTGGAATACATAGGAATCCTCAATGCTGAATAGAATAGCATTTATTATTTTTTTTTTAAAAAAAAATAATAACTATCTGTAAGGCTCTGAAGAGCTAGGAATATAAAAGTGCAAAATGGGATGTATAAGAGCTCTTTTCGGTCAGAAAGATGTAGAAAATTTCCTTTTCCACATCTTTGTATGTCAATGTAAAATATGATATTCTTTGCCTCTGTGTATTTTCCTATTTGCTACCAAATCTTAAAGCAGTTTAAACAATTGCTTATTGTTAAAACTGGCATAAGATTTGGTAGCCAGTAGGAAAATACACAGAGGAAGCAAGAAAGGGAAGAATATTATTTCACAGGGTTACAACTGAAAACCTCTGAATTAACTAATAGTATTTTGTTCAAGACTCATTGTGATTTTGTATGTAGAAGTTGGGTCCTACAGAACAGTTTTACTCAATATTGTACTTTCCATACAAGATGGTCTTCATCTCCCATAAGCCTTTGGGAATCTTTGCTGGAAGACCATGGAAGGATTGAAGAAGGCTGTTATTGGATATATAATGTGACTCATATTACTTGAACTTTAATACCATGTGAAACTGAAGCCTTATTATGCTGGTTCTACAGGAAAGCCAATAACTTCTCCAGAGGCTTAACTCTCTTGAAAATATTTTTTCTAACCCTATCCTATGGAGTACTGATGTGAAGAAGGATTAGGAAGATGTGCCAGATCCTATGATCTTCAAACATTGCATAATTAATTCATGGCCTCATTGTGTAATTAATTCATGGTGGCAATAGTCACCCATTTAGATGCTTTAAAGAAAGATCTGAACACATCCGTAATGCATAAATCTGTTAATAGCTAGTCAGCCTCAGGGCTAGATGAAGTCTCCATATTCAGAGAGAAGCAATTCTATTTATTTCTTTATTTATTTGAAACAGTCATATCCAGTTTTTCTATTATACAAAAAAAAAAAAAAAGGATGCTTCTGAGTTTAGTACCAGTTGTTTTTGATAATAGAGGCAAGTCCAGATGAAATTTGATTTCTTGAAGCCTTGGAAGTATCTCTCTGGCCCCAACTGGAAATAAGCTGGACTTTGTTCTGATGTTCTTCTACCAGTTTATATGATTAAATACCTGGAGACTAAAACACATGAAGAACGGTTGCAGGATTTGGGTTTGGTTAGTCTAGAGCAGTGGTTCCCAACCTTTTTTTTGCCCTGCACCCCTAAAGAAATTTCACTCGAACCTCGCACCCCCTGAGATTTTAGGAACTATTGAACGCGTTAAATATACGGTAGGATTGAATCTTTTCAGCTATGTATGTGACGGCCACTAAATAACGATACTTAACTCTAAAATGAAAACAAAGTTAATCCATTGCATAATAAATAAAAGTGCCAACATATAGCCAATATCCTATTATTTACCTGGACTTTTCTCGCACCCCCTGGAATATTGTCTCGCACCTCCAGGGGGTGTGAGCACCCCAGGTTGGGAACCCCTGGTCTAGAGAAAAAAAGGACTGGGGGGAACATGATAGGAGTATTCCAATATTTGAGAGATGGTCAGAAAGAGGAGGAGGTCAGCTTTTCACCAAAGCACCTGAAGGCAGGACAAGAAGCAATGGATGGAAACTAATCAAGGAGAGAAGCAATCTGAAACTAAGGAGAAACTTCCTAACAGTGAAGACAATGGAACAGCTTGTCTTCAGAAGTTGTGGGTGCTTTATCATTGGATATTTTTAAGAAGACACTAGACAATCATTTGTCTAAAATGGAATAGGGTCTCCTGCTTGAGCAGAAGGTTAGACTAGAAGACCACCAAGGTCCCTTCCAGCTCTATTCTGATAGATTGAATCATTTAATTACATTTATATCTTCTGAAAATTATATAATATATAATTATATAGGCTAAAGAAATCATCAGTGATTTTTTTCTTATCGTTGTCATGATTATTTTTATTTATTCAAATTAAGTGGGCCGATGCATATACAAGCATCACAGGGATCTCCTGTCACAGAATGATGATTATTCTTAACCTGAAGAAATATGTTTGAGGTGGGGAAAAAAATATGCAGCTGTATCTAAATTGAAATCTTGACAGTGAAAATCTGGAATGAAACAAAAACATTATTTCTGAAATATTTATGATCTACGTTTGTTGTCATAATTCATAATGTAGTTTTTTATATATATCACCATGCTGTCATTCCATGTGTTTGCTGCCTAGTGGGAACCCCTACTTTACTATAAATTACTAAATAGTTTATTACTGAGTGCTTAACAGTAAGAGTTTGTATATCTATTTCAGGGGTGAGGAGAGGGAAAAATATCACCATCCCTCCTCTTTTGGGGACACACACATGAAGTCTTGGAATTCAGAGTAAACATGGTCAGAGATTAATACAAACTTGGGCAAACCTTTTTTTTCCCCTTTACTCTTGCATAAAACAACTACAAAAAGGGTCAGAGGTCCAATGTCTTCATGCAGAGACAGATCATGTTCTAGCTGGTACGGAGGAGGAAAACACAGTAGGGTGTGCTTTAATGAATGGCTTATCATGTGGAACACACCATGTGATAATAGTAGTGCCAGTGCAAGAAGAAGGAAATAAAGCAACATAAAGAGGTTTAGTTAGGTTGTGTCTTACTTAAAACATTCCATTTCAACAGTAGCAGATGAAGGGTGTTTATTAAAAACTCAGAGTAAATCTGAAGCAAGTTGAAAGACTCCTTTGAATAGTTTTTAAGTGCATTGGAACTGCTATCTGTGACCTTTCCTATAAACAAAAACATAGATACTTTGGGTTTCATATCTGCCAATATCTATTACTTCTCTTTCCTATGTGTGTATGTATGTGTGTGTGTGTGTGTGTGTGTATAAATACACACACAAGTATATACACGCACCTAAATTCATGCTTATTGCATTTCATAACAGAAACAAAGTATAAGCATATCGCGTGGCGCAAAACCACTATAGAATAAATTTGAGAAGGGACATCATAATTTTATTTAATTTTGATTTAAACCAATAACCATTGGGACATATGGAAGGGATTTAATGTTCTCAGATTGTTTCTGTTGAATGTTAACATGCTACAAACATACACACCTGCTTTATGCTACACCAGATGATTAATCCAACACATTCACTGTTACCTGCATTAAATTACCACAGATCACTTGGGGCAATTTTTCACTGTAGTTGTTGTTGTAGATGCCAAGAAAGCGAAACAATTAGTGTATCCTCCTTTTCCTTTTCCAATATCCAGTAATCCTGCTTAGGGCTAGAGTTCTCCCTGATCCTTTTTATTCCCTTTGGCACAGAATAAGGAATGACCAGTATGCTGAATTTCCAGTTATGGACTCATCCCTTGGACATTCAAATGATGTCATCTAGGGTCTGTCCCAGTGCTTGAAGATTTTATTTTGGATGAAAATTAATCAGTGAAACCCTAGGAAGATGAATCAGAGCCACCTAGATCTATGGAATGTCCATATTTGGTTCTGAATGGTCTTGTTCTTAGGTGTGAATGATCAACTCCACATCTGAAGGTCCAATTAAACTGATGTTACTCATCAGCACAGGAAACTTCTCTGGTAGTAGTTAGTACCTGCTTGAAGTTAGGGTCAATATAATACAAGAGAGGTTGAATTTACTTTACTTGGGTTTATGTAGGGATTCTAGTCTTATTTCTCTTTAATTCTGCCCCCAGCTTCTGCTATTCCTTCTCCTATAGTTATACTTTCACAGATAGACCTGGTATGGAATTTGGAGATCCTTTTGGATTAATGGCTCCTGCCTGAAGATTTATAATGCCTGGATTGTATTTCAAGGAGGAATTCTAAAAGGAATAATACGGTACTATCGAAGTATTACATGCAAAAAAAAAAAAGGGGGGGGGAACTGGTTTAATTTCTGCCTTTAAAATGAAACTTGGCCAAATGTATAAAATGTTAGAACTCATATATAACTAGGCATCTTCAAATAACCTGAAAGGATTGAAATTGATGAGATGTGGAAAACTATTTTCTAGAATGCAAACAAAGTTTAAATAGACAATCCTAAAATATTGTAAGATATAGCCTGGCCAACTGGGAGAAATGCATAAATCCATGTAGAACAACAACCTAAAATTATTATTTGTTACAAAAATTGTTTTCCTTAACCAGACTTTAAATTCTTATATTTATTCTAATTTGCTTATCACTTTATTGGTATTGCACTGAGATATTTAACATTTAGCAGAGCAAATTGGTGTGAGATAACTTTCTTTTTCACTATCTCCCTGTTAAAAAATGGTTTAGTGAGGTCAACAAGCTGATGAATTTCCTTCCTAAAAAGAGATATCATTGCCAAATAATTAATACAGTGTTAATTTCTTGCAATATACATTGGTCTCTTTAGTGTACTGAATAGGAATAAAGTCCTATTGTTACTTATCTCCCATCCAGTAGGAGATAAGCAGGCATGGAAAGAAGTGAATTCTTGGAAAAGAAATATATTTTAAAAATATGAATTGTGAATAGCTTTGATGGGAGATGTTTGTTTTGGCCCTAGTACTGATAATCATCTGTCTGTCCAATCCTAATGATTATTCTCATTCCTTCAAAAGTGACTGTTCCTCAAATATATTAGATATAGCTGTGGTGGCGTAGTGGTTAGAGTGCAGTACTGCTGGCTACTTCTGCTGACTGCCAGCTGCCTGCAATTTGGCAGTTTGAATCTCACCAGGCTCCAGGTTGACTCATCCTTCCACCCTTCCGAGGTGGGTAAAATGAAGACCCAGACTGTTGGGGGCAATATGTTGACTCTATAAACTGCTTAGAGAGGACTTTAAAGCATATGAAGTGGTATATAAGTCTAAGTGCTATTGGTAAGTGCTGTAGCAGCTAGGAAACTTGAAATAAAATAGCCTACCTGAATGAATGTATATTAAGGTAGATTGGTCCATAACAGCTGGAAAAAAAAAAACCCTACTTTTACACTGTGGACAGAAAGGATAAAAAAAAAACCAACACCCTGTGAATGATCCAAATATGCATGTAATTTGCAATTCATCTCCCTCAATATTTTTTTCTTATTTCGTTGGACCTAATATTGCAAAGACAGAATTGGAAGCTGAACAAGCAGGATCCAATTAATTGGGGACCAACACACCATGCTCCAATTTCACCTTTTGTTTTTGTTTGTTTTTAAATGGGAGCCTATGAAGAACACGAAAAAAGTCTGACCATACCAATTTAGAAAACATTGATAAGGTTCAGCGACCTCTGACTTTGTCCTTTCAGTCACCAATTTTAAAATGTGAGAAAGGAAAACTGAACCATCAATAAAATGAATTGATAGAAAAAGATCCCAAAGAAATAGAAACAACAGGAGGAAAGAAATGAAGAAAAAGACAGTTGTGGAACGTATGTCCAGGTGCATACAATTTTACATACATCAAGATACATTTAGTTGAAGGATCTTTACTCCTTTATAATAATTCAAAATGGCTGGAGCAAAAGGAGAATAACTTTCATCAGCAGAAGGGTAGAGAATGAAAATTTCATAAAGCACCATGGCTTTTCTTATGATAGAACAAGCCTTTTAGTTATTTCCTTCCTTCCAGGCCTTGTTTGTTTTTCTCAGCTCCAGCCAGATTTCAATTTTCACCTTGGGACTTTTGGAAGCCCAGGGGCTCTGGCCTGAATGAAACATCCCCTATCCCCCATTGACAAAAAAATGTGATTCCCGTCTTTCATTGGATCCTTCTACATAATTATTTTATTGCAAGGCAAATCTTTTGTCTCAATGTTCTTCAGCAATTGGGTGGGAAATGTGTGGAAATAAAGTCCCGAAGTGAGATAATTTCTAAGGAATCGGGAGAAGCTACTGATTGCCCCTGATGTATTGATACAACACATTTTTGAAAGGAAAGAACATGATTGAATTCTCCAAGAAAAACTGTTTCTTAATGTAGGCCACAAAAAGAAAGCAAAATAATACTATAGAGCTAGGTTTTGGGAGATTAGAAATTTACCAGTGAGTTGTTTTCAAACATAAAAAAATGAGATGGGGAGAAGAGAGAAATTTCTATCTTCATCTATGTAAAGTAACGTAACTACATTAAAAATTGGTTATACATTCACTTATTATCCCTCAAAAAATGACCCAAATCCCAGGCAATGTATTTATTGCTTCATTTTACAGTGAAAGAGTCAAGCATGTTTCTGAAAGTTCTGTACACAAATTTCTCTCCAAATAACACTATTGTGGGGAGTGGGATTTACATGGGAGAAATACTCAAACGTTGGATATTTTGCCTGAAAAATGTGGCAGAAGATTCTTCAAAGAACATGAGAGTGCAGGTCTGGAAAAGTCCAGATAACTACCTAAGAAATAGATCATCTTCCTACATGGGAAAAAAAAATTCCTTGGTACAAGTATATGCAGCTAGAAAAGTAGGAAGCCTTTGTTTTACTTGTAAGTCCAGTTGTAACAATCGTAGACAATAAGAGAACAAAAAACAGTTTTCCTTTCCAATCCTGAAATCATAGTGGTAAGGTTTAAATTCTGGCATCCCATGGCATTGGTACTCGATCACTGTGTGTTATTTTAGAGGAAAGGGGAGGATCTAAGACCATCCCCCAAACGTGAAGTTTCACCCTGTTTACAATAGCTGTCCAATGCCTCACCCCGGACTTAATTTTATTCCATGGTTCAGGCTGAGTTGCACAGCAGGCACCAGCATTTCCCCAGCAAAGGCAATCTGAAGTGAGAAGACTAACATGCTGCCTGTGCAGGTAGAGGCCTGCACAATGGAGCTGTGAGATTTTGAAAGAAGTGTTCTATTTAACAACTTTTTCAAGCGTGGAGTGAAAGACATAATGCAGGCAGGGTAATTGGAGTGGGAGAATGAAACATTAAACATGTACCAAAAGGATTAGAGAAGATGATTTGGGGAGTTATTAAATTTTGGCTCACTTATCTATCAGTCTTGTCTGGGGATCAAAAAAAAAAACCAACACAACAACTAGCACACACATATACACACACACACATGCAATTTACAGTTCTTTGCCAAGAAAGAAGATAAAAATATCATTATTTCCCTAGAAGTATTCAAAACCTTGTTAAAACAGCTAACTTGAAGAAGAAAAACATGATTTATTATGTGACATTATGCTCTGGAAGATCTCTTCCCTTGTTTAATTCCTCTTTCTTCATTTTTATAGAGCTTTGAATTCTGGAAATCACCTAATTGTGCTGGGGACTGAAAGCATGTTCTACATCAGATGAACTTGCTGCCAAAAATGCCTTCATAAGCCTTCTCACCACTACTGTGTGGTTCGAAAAACAGTAAACCGAACACTGGAAAGATGTTAACCTTCATTTTTGTATACCTTACTCTTTTAGAAAGAGTTCACAAGGCAGCTTTGTTATTTGTGGTCAGGTAGTCTCAAGGAACAGTCTACTGTGCAAGAGTAGAGTAGGATAGGATAGGATAGGATAGGATAGGATAGGATAGGATAGGATAGGATAGGATAGAATAGAATAGAATGGGATCTTGGAGGTCTTCTAGTTTAACCCCCTGCTTAGGCAGGAAACCCTATTCCATTTCAGACAAATGGTTATCCGATCTCTTCTTTAAAACTTCCAGTGTTGGAGAATTCACAACTCCTGGAAGCAAGTTGTTCCACTGATTAATTGTTTTAACTGTTAGGAAATTTCTCCTTAGTTCTAAGTTGCTTCTCTCCTTGGTTAGTTTCCATCCATTGCTTCTTGTCCTGCCCTCAGATGCTTTGAAGAATAGCTTGACTCCCTCTTCTTTGTGGCAACCCCTGAGATATTGGAATATTGGTATCATGTCACCCCTAATCCTTCTTTTCATTAAAATAGACATACCTAATTCCAGCAACCATTCTTTATATGTTCCCTAATCTTTGTTGCTCTTCTCTGCGCTCCTTCTAGAGTCTCAACATCTTTTTTACATTGTGGTGACCAAAACCGGATGCAGTATTCCACATGTGACCTTACCAAAGCATTATAAAGTGGAATTAATACTTCACGTGATCTTGATTCTATTCCTCTGTTTATGCAGCGTAGAACTGTGTTGACTTTTTGGGCCACTCCAGCACACTCCTGTCTCATATTTAAATGATTGTCCACTAGGACTCCAAGATCCCTCTCACAGTTACTACTATTGAGTGAGGTACCTCAAAGTCATTCTCTTTGTAGTTCAAAATCCACAAAGTTTGGTAGTTAGAGCATCAGGCTAGAAACTGAGATATTATGATTCTTAGACTCCCTTAGTCACAAAGTCAGCTGCATGACCTTTTGCCAATCACTCTCTCTCTCTCTGCCCTATGAAAACAGCAATGACAAACCACTTCTGAAAAAAACATGCTAAGAAAACTTTTGGGAATTGCCTGTGCCATCTCCAAGAATCAAAAAAACCCCAAAACAATTGAATGGATGAGAAAAAAATTCTGGTGTCATAAGATTCCTTGTTATAAATAAAATATTGTCACCTTTTTTATCTTTGCCCTTCTCTGCAGCAATACAGAGAGATCTGAGGAATTCAGACTGAGAACTCGGATATCAAACTCATGCAGACACTGAAATACATCATCCCTTTCCATCACAATGCAATTTTTCCTTGAGTCAATTAGGTGGCTGATTACCTGGTGGCTCACTTTTTATCTCTACCAGCAGCCCTTGACTTATAACAGTTCATTTAGCGACCATTCAAAATTACAATGACACTGCAAAAAAGTGACTTATAATTGTTTTTCACACTTATGACCATTGTAGCATCCTCATGATCACATGATCGAAATCTGGGCAAGTGACTCGTATTTATGATGGTTGCAATCATGTGATCACCTTTTGATGCAGTATGCAGTGTGATCCATCCCATAACTGGGTAACCAAGTTGCCCTGATAGACCTATCTCACCAGAAAAACACTTAATCTCTCCCCTGGTATAACCAACAAAGCAAGGAGAGTCTGTGGCTTAGAGGTTAATACATCTACCTAATATATGTAAGTGACCTGGGTTCGAATCCCAAAAGGATATGGCTAGCTGATGAGAGATAAATAGCTTGAAGTAGATCTATAATAGTCTCCCTTTATTTCTTTGTCGATATACACAAATTCAACACAACGTGGAATTAATAAGAAACTTCCTAACAGTGAGGATAATTAACCAGTGGATCAGCTTGCCTTCAGAAGTTGTAGATGCTCCATCACTGGAGGGTTTTAAGAAAAGATGGGAGAGCCACCTATCTGAAATGGTAGAAAGCCTCCTGCTTGAGCTAGAAAATCTCCAAGGTCCTTTCCAGCTCTATTCTGATAAATTTATTGCCATTTTTTCCCATTCAACAGCACTTCGGCGTAAATAATATAAGCAATTCAGTTCCCTCTGTCCCCAATTTTCTGGCATGGACAGAAAGAAAGGAGGAAAGGGGGAAAAAAACCAACTACTTGCTAAATTTCTGATTGCCAGATTCTTTTGAAAACAAGATGATCCTGGGCCATTTAATGTGCTGGCACCTTTTGTCATTACATTGCTAAGCTTAGCTAATGGGCAGTTCGGGACTAAAAGGCAGCTGGGATTTGCAACGTTTTTCCTCCTTTTGCCTCACAGCTACTTCCCAGGGAATTTGACGGCTGGTTTTAGGTTCCGTATTGGAGAACATGAGACAGAAACCATATGGTTCCGTGGCATGAAATGTGTTCTGTCAAAAAAATCCTTCTTGAGGCTAACAGGCGCTTTTTCTTTTTTTTTGCAACCACAATGGCTTCTCAACTCCAGAAAATACAGAGGCACTTGAGGGTTGTTTTCCCTTTGTCTGGGTAGATAAATTTATCAAAGAAAGCTTTACAAACTTCCCACGTCCTGCGCACTTGGGAAGCATCACTGACCCACCTCCTCGCTATGTTTGGTTAACAGTAAATAAAAGCAAGAACCTCCACAGTGCCTTGTGTGTAGTCTTTGTAGCATGTTAGCAACCTACAAGAACTCGAGAAAGAAGAATACATCTGTGGATGAGATATAGTCACTTTTTATTCTTGTCAGCGGGCTTTGCTTTTGACTCCATGGATCAATATTAGCCCTGCATTGGTTACTATGGGAATGAAGCTTTTCACTCAATAAACCTCAAGTTCCTTTTAAAACAAAGGTGAGCAAAATATTTTTAAAAGAAGGCTTTATCTATTTTGTGCCTTGCGGGACTCTGTAGCCCTCACTTTAAAGGTACTTAGACACTTTGAAATGTAGAATATTATGATCTTGCTTTGGGCAAGTAAAGACTTAAACCCACTTGTTTATCCTAGAAATCAATGCCAAATTCATGTAGAAATCTATAGCCTCTGTGTGCTCAGCCTGCACATTTGAGTCCACTGCACCTATGAGTACCATGCTGTTGTCTCTTTCCCCTACCCGCCAAAAGATGACATAATTGAGTGGAAGGTCTGTCTGTCAGTCAGTCAGTCTGTCTGTCTATCTCTACCTTTTATCATCTCTGTCTCTCTCTCTCTCTCTCTCTCATCTGTGTAAATGTGTGTGAGCAATTAAAAAAAACCCAAACCGGCGAAAATCACATCACACCAAACATTCAGTCCAAATCTACAGTAAATTGTTACCACACCAAGATGCCTCAAATATATGCAAATAAATGATAAATTTCTTTTTGTTTGTTGCTGCCTATCATAATTCATTTTTTTTTGTTTCATTCTTTTTTCCTTTAATCGATTATTTTCTTGTATGTAAAGTTTCTCTTCTTTTATTTCATACAGTAAGCAGAAATACCTGGGAATGTGCACAATTGTGGAACCCCTCTGGTCTTTGTGATGGCAATCACATCCCTTTATTTTGTCAGGTTTCAAGAGTTTGAAAGATGCTACTTCTGGGTTGAAAGTGGTTATGCAATGGAAAGCTCCCTTTGTTGTTGAAGCTGTGTTTCCATTTTTTTTTTTTGTAACTTTTTAAATTACATTTTTGGTAGTAATGTTACTATGTAACTAATTGTCAGGTATTTTGCTTTTCGGAGGATGAGAAGCACTTGTATGGATTTGGGTTTTTTTTAATGCAGAGGTCTCCAAACTTGGCAACTTTAAGACTTGTGGACTTCAACTCCCAGAATTCCCCAGCCAGCATGGTTGAGGAATTCTGGGAGTTGAAGTCCACAGGTCTTAAAGTTGCCAAAACTGGAGACTCCTGATTTAACAATACAAGGATCAAATGTTATCTAGATTTTGGCATGATGCTTTCAGAGGAAGCCCACATTTCTCTCTGACCTCTAAAACAAGTATAATATAACATAACACTGAGAGATTGTTATAAAGAATTTTGCTTGTTTTTAAGGAAAGGAATGAGGATTGGATTCTGCTGAACATATCAAACCAGTCTGCTTCAGACTTATTCTATTATGTGACTGACTCTAACAAGAGAGAAGGTTTCCTTGTGATATAATTCAGACTGACACAGGACTGTGAATATAAGGGATTTTTGTAGCACCCTGTCCTCTTTATAAATCTCCTTTTTTATAACCTTCTTCAATCTATCTCGTAGTATTTATTCCCACATTAGGAGCAACAATGACAGCAAATATCATGTATTTCTTTTCAAAGACAACCACTTATAGGCAGTGCTCTAAACAACAACAAAAAGAATTAAAAAGGGAGCCCAGGTCCTTAACCCACTCCTCACCCCCAATATCTATTTCTTTGAAATTGGGCTGCCTTCTTTTGAAGAAGGTAGGTGAATGGAATGCAACCATTTATGTTTGAATTATGCTAATTATTCTGAAGCCTTTTCTTGCTTCAGATGGCACCTCAGAGAGGAAAAAAAGTGGGTTATTTTCCAAAAGAGCAACTTGGAGCCGTAATAGAATCTGGGGTTAGAGGATGTTGTCATGATTCATGTTAGTATGAAACACACATTCCCAGCACTTTAATGTTATGCTGCTGCTCATACACCACAGAAATAAATATATTTTATCCATTTTCCACATAAAATTGTGATACCTTTTAAAGGAAACTAGAACTAAAGTTCTAGGTATTTATGCAAAGTAAGTACACAGTTCAAAAAAATAAAGGGAACACTTAAACAACACAATGTAACTCCAAGTCAATCACACTTCTGTGAAATCAAACTGTCCACTTAGGTAGCAACACTGATTTACAATCAATTTCACATGCTGTTGTACAAATGGAATAGACAACAGGTGGAAAGCATAGGCAAGACATCCCCAATAAAAGAGTGGTTCTGCAGGTGGTGACCACAGACCACTTCTCAGTTCCTATGCTTTCTGGTTGATGGTTTGGTCACTTTTGAATGCTGGTGGTGCTTTCACTCTAGTAGTAGCATGAGACGGAGTCTACAACCCTCACAAGTGGTTGAGGTAGTGCAGTTCATCCAGGATGGCACATCAATGCGAGCTGTGGCAAGAAGGTTTGCTGTGTCTGTCAGCATAGTATCCAGAGCATGGAGGCACTACCAGGAGGCAGGCCAGTACATCAGGAGATGTGAAGGAGGCCGTAGGAGGGCAACAACCCAGCATTAGGACTGCTACCTCCACCTTTGTGCAAGGAGGGACAGGAGGAGCCCTGCCAAGCCCTGCAAAATGACCTCCAGTGGGCCACAAATGTGCATGTGGCTGCTCAAACAGTCAGAAACAGACTCCATGAGGGTGGTATGAGGGCCCGATGTCCACAGGTGGGGTTTGTGCTTACAGCCCAACACCGTGCAGGGCGTTTGGCATTTGCCATAGAACACCAAGATTGGCAAATTCGTCACTGGTGCCCTGTGCTCTTCACAGAGGAAAGCAGATTCACACTGAGCACATGTGACAGATGTGACAGGGTCTGGAGACGCCATGGAGAATGTTCTGCTGCCTGCAACATCCTCCAGCATCCTCCAGGTTTGGCAGTGGGTCAGTAATGGTGTGGGGTGGCATTTCTTTAAGGGACCGCACAGCCCTCCATGTGCTTGCTAGAGGTAGCCTGACTGCCATTAGGTACCAAGATGAAATCCTCAGATCCCTTGTGAGACCATAAGCTGGTGCAGTTGGCCCTGGGTTCCTCCTAATGCACGACAATGCTAGACCTCATGTGGCTGGAGTGTGTCAGCAATTCCTGCAAGACGAAGGCATTGATGCTATGGACTGGCCCGCCCATTCCCCAGACCTGAATCCAATTGAGCACATCTGGGACATCATGTCTCTCTCCATCCACCAATACCATGTTGCACCACAGACTGTCCAGGAGTTGGGGGATGCTTTAGTCCAGGTGTGGGAGGAGATCCCTCAGGAGACCATCCGCCACCTCATCAGGAGCATGCCCAGGCATTGTAGAGAGGTCATACAGGCACGTGGAGGCCACACAAACTACTGAGCCTCATTTTGATTTGTTTTAAGGACATTACATCAAAGTTGGATCAGCCTGTGGTGTTTTTTTTTCATTTTAATTTCGAGTGTAACTCCAAATCCAGACCTCCATGGGTTGCAAAATTTGATTTCCATTGATAATTTTTGTGTGATTTTGTTGTCAGCACATTCAACTATGTAATGAACAAAGTATTTAATAAGAATATTTCATTCATTCAGATCTAGGATGTCTTATTTTTGTGTTCCCTTTATTTTTTTGAGCAGTGTATTTTTGTAACCATTATTTTCCAATGGGATCGATGTATTGGAATAAAAAGGGGGGTTCACAACATTTATCTTTGCTTCTACAGAAATGTTTTCAATATGATTTTTTGAAAACTTCTTTTTTGTCTTACAAAGTTTTTATTTTTTACAACATAGGAACAAAACATAAAAACATAAAACCCTCTTTCAATTATATACATACAGTGTGTCAGTTGGTTACAATCTTTTGTGCTATCCTTTTTTTACCATTACTCACAATTTATATAAATTCTCACCTTATCGGTCTAGCTTGTGCTTGTATAATATCAATTATTAAACATTCATTTGACTATTTTTCCATCATTTTATATGAGATATTCTATTTGTCATTATGATTTAATCTTATACATTCATCCAATGGTTATATATTTTATATTGTATTCTTTATCAGTCTATTAACTTTTATTGTAAGGCTTACTAATCTATTTCTTTACCATGTCTTTTTATCTAACCATTGATAAAATAAATCCCATATCATATAAAATTGTTTATCCTCTTGTTCTCTAATTTCAAATGTCAATTTACTCATTTTGGCACAGTCCATGATTTTCTTAATAATTTCCTCCTGCATAGGTATTTTTTCATTTTTCCAGTTCTTAGCAAATACAATTCTAGGTGCTGTTAAAACATTTACAATCAAATATTTCAATTCTTTACAATATATTTCTGGTATAATTCCCAATAAAAATATCTCAGTTTTAAAGTCTATGTGTTGTTTTATCATTTTTTCCAACCATGTGTGGATTATAGTCCAATATCTTTTTGCATCTGAGCATGTCCACCACATATGGTAATATGAACCAGGTATCTGATAACTTTTCCAACATTTATCCGATTTATTCTAGAACATCCTCTCAATTCTTGTTGTGGGTAAGTGCCACTTGTAAAACATCTTATACAAATTTTCTTTATATGCAGTTGACATTGTCATTTTATAATTTTGAGACCACAATTTTTGCCATTTATCTAAATCAATCCCATATCCGAAATTTTTCCCCCATGCAATCATTGTTTCTTTTACTTGTTCTTCCTCTAATTTAAACTCTAGCAAATGTCCATAAAGTTTTTTTATTACTTTTTCATCAGTACCTGTCAAAATTTTATCTAAATCAGTCATCTTATCATAGATACCTTCTGTTTTAACATCTTTATCAAATCTAGATTGTATTTGCAAATATGAAAACCAATTCATTTTTACACCTTGTTCTTCCAACTCTTGCATTGATTTAAGTTCACCCTTTTCATTCAATATCTCACCCTATCTAACTGTTTGTTCCTTTTTATATATTATTGGATAGGAAAAAGCTTCAATAGTAGATAACCATAGCGGAATTTTAAATAATATTGCTTTTTTATCTTCTCCCAGTTTAGAAACAATGCTTCTCGAATATAATGTCTTCTAAAATACCCTTGCGTTTTAGTTCCCTTATACCAGAGGAAGGCATGCCACTCTAACAGCAGGTCATGTCCTTCTAAATTCAAAAGTCTAGTATTCCTTATTGTTATCCACTCCTTTACCCACATCAGACTTGTCGCTTGGTAGTATAATTCCCAATTGGGCAAAGCAAGTCCTCCTCTTATTCTTGCATCTTGTAACAATTTAAGTTTTATTCTAACTTTCTTCTCCTGCCAAATGTATTTTAGCACTATTTTGTTTAAATCTTCAAAAAATTCTTTCCCTAATCTGATTGGAATTGTCTAGAATAAGTATAAGATTCTAGGCAATACACTCATCTTAATTGCAGTGTTATAATTTTTGTGTTCCCTTTATTTTTTTGAACAGTGTATTTTTGTAACCATTATTTTCCAATGGGATCAATGTGTTGGAATAAAAAGGGGGATTCACAACATTTATCTTTGCTTCTACAGAAATGCTTTCAATATGATTTTTTGAAAACTTCTTAAAACATTCGTTCTGTACCTTATTAGCTCATTTCTAGCTCCCATTTCTTATTCTTCATAGTGATCAACTGAGGAAGGGATTCAAAAATTCTCTTTGGAGTTCAATCTGTGGCAATCTGCTTTTTTCTGCTGCTGATATATCCTATTGAAAACTATTCTAAAATATATTGTATGCAGAATGATATGACAGCAATACAATGTTTATAGATGTTTCAGCGTCTCCCTTGAATTGTGTAGTAAGAGCCGTCTCAATTATTCAAGTTACATAGCAGCCCCATGGTGGGTAATTTATAACACACTTTTCGTTGCCATCTTGTAAACCCAAGTGCTTTTGTGACAATGATAATTATATGTTAATGTTGAGAATGCAGTGAAAGGAGGAATCAGAAATTTGAAGTAACTATATGGTATCATATATTCATATATTCCCATGAGGATCAGGAATATCCACAAGAGGCTCAAGAAGCTAGACCAGAGGTTCAAGTGTAAAATGGCGTTTTGTGCTACTCTTGTTGACTTTTATAGACGATCTAAAATGCTGGGTTGAGATGCATGCTGAATATATAGACATATTATTCTAAAACATGAAATTTGGATCAACGAATGCACGATTGAATATGTCAAGGACATGTGATAGATTACAACTCCTTCTGTGCCTTCTTATGTAAAAGCTGGTCTTTTCCACATAATGTATGAAATGAATTCCATAAAAACTATAGCACTCAATCCTATCAATACCTAGACATATGCACACATCTTTATCTTTGGCTGATTTAGTCACTGACTGATACTTTATATCATGATGATATTAATACCAAATTCATACTAATGAACAAACATATTAATGAAGGTAATGGAAAAAGTGTGCAATATGTTGGCGTTATTTGTATAGCAAAAAAAAATTACATATCATAAAAGGAGATTCCAGGGTCTCAAATTTTCTTGGTTTTCATATTTTCCTGCTGAAGAAACAGAGATCAATCCTTGGAGGAAAGGAATCAACCTCAAAAGATACATTTCGGCCACTTCAAAAACATTTTTCCCAAAAAAGTTCTGAAAGGGAAATGGGATCCTCAGGATCTACTGTCCTTCTGCCCACCCGTTCATGCGTACAAGCTATTAAACTCTGCCACATCTGCAACTAACCAGTTACTTCCCAAGGGTTTCAATGGAAGGACATGTGTTAAAGGGGAAATGAATATAAGAAGATATAAGAATGGAAATATTTTCTTCTCCTACTGCAATTAGGCAAGGCTTTTGAATTACTGGAGGATCACCAGAACATCTGGTGGGATTTCTTTCTCCAGGATGCCATATCCATGGGAGCAGCTTGCTGAAACTTGACTGATGGCACTTTCTTTACAGAATTTCCTGTTGCTTTCTGACCCCAATTCCCCATTTTTCTACATAATGATCCTTATGTTTTAAGATTCTCTACCTAAGCATGATTAGATAGGCCAATCACATTCTAAACCAAGGGTCCCCAACCTATGAGCCATGTCCCCAACCTGTGAGCCATGACTCAATAGCTTATTCACAAGTGAGCCATGTAAGTGGCTGGCTGGTGCACAGTCATGCACAGCGTCACTCACATGAACCTCACAGGCACTTGTGGTCTAACTCATGCAACTGTTGTGGGCACTCTCCACTCGTGCAATCATCATGGGTGCTCTCGGTCCCACTCACATGAGCGTCATGGGGGCTCTTGGCATGCACACCCACACCTGCCCCTGCTGCAAAAACATCCCCTCTTCCCCTGCTGCCCCCTTGATGTGGGCCACCAACCCAGAAAGATTGGGGAACTCTGTTCTAAACCACATACTTTTTGGATGTCAGTGACTTCATTTCACATGATGTGTCTAGTAAGATCTCATTGACCAAGCCTGCCATTACCATTATGCCAAGAGGAGCAGTATATCTCTGCTGCATTTTGACCAGTCAGAGGAGGAAAATAAATGCTTACAACATTGTTATAACCACCAATATATGTGGAATACAAAACTGAATGCATGCAACAGGGAAGTGGTCTCTGTGATGAAAATCTTTTTAACTGCTAGAACTACAGGTCTTTTTTGCACGTATACTTGGATTGACTCACATAAAATATATATATATATTTTTAGCCATGCAGCACAAGTCATTGAATCATGCACAAAGCTATAATAGAACTCATCTTCCCATGGTTATGTGTTCTCAAGTTGATAAAAAATTAAATGTATGTGAAAGCACTCAAAAATCTAAGTTCTTTTGGAAGTGTCTACAACAGAAATAATTGGACATTGCCATAAACATACTTAAAATGCTGGCATTCAAATAGTAATTAAGATTAAGCATTTACCAGAATTCTTCCAATAAACACAAATTAATAAACAAATCAGTCCAAGAACAACTCCAGAAAAATTAGAGTGTCTTACGATGATCAGTGAGGGAACTTAATAAGTATTTTTTGAGTGTGCCAGTTAATTTAAGGCATTTCTGGTATAATTTAAGAGTAATAATTTGTTTACAGGCTAATAACAATTCAAGCAATTTGAATAACAATAGCACTTAGATTTATACACTGCTTTACAGTGCTTTTACAGCCCTCTCTAAGTGGTTTACAGAATCATCATATTGTCCCCAACAATCTGGGTCCTCATTTTACCCACCTTGGAAGGATAGGAGGCTGAGTCAACTTTGAGCCTGGTGAGATTCGAACTACCAAATTGCATGCAGCCAGCAGTCAGCAGAAGTAGCCTGCAGTTCTGCACTCTAACCCCTGTACCACTTCGGCTCATAAACTACCTACAGTTACTGATTCCTCCTGCCTCCTCTTTGGTGTCCTAAAAGGCTGTGAGAAAAAGATCCAGGAAAATCTTGCCCTATTTTATACATACAAATATATATATATAGAGAGAGAGAGATTGAAAAAAGACCAGAAAGCATGAATAGAAGAGATGATTCCACCAGACTGTCAATCATTTGGAAGCCTGCACTCACAAACAAAAGAATCTCCACACCATAAGCCAGGCAACACCTGGGCACAGACAGATCCCCTCTGATACCTCCAGCTCAAACACACCCAGATGAAACCTAGCTTCCTAACTAATGATAGCTGTCCATTTACCCGGAGCCAAGCTGCACTAAAGGCCTCCAATAAAGTTACACAATGTTGCCAGCCAATCAAGACACAAAAAGAGCCAAAAAACAGATAGAAGATATTAGAAACACCAATCAAGCAGAACACAGCAAACTCCAAGACCAATAAACACAGACCAAGACTCCCAACCAATCAGGGTGAAGAAAAAACCATTCTGGCACAGCAATAGGCTGCCCCAAATTTAAATCTGAAACCACTGTAAAAGCTTGACTCACAGATGAACACTATACAGAAGCCTGATGATGGCAGATGAGATTCTGCCGAAACATTGCTACAACTTTAAAAGCACAACTACAATGACGTGGGAAAATACCCGAACAAAGCTGAATGCCATACATGAAAACTTAAGAAATAATATATATATATATATATATATATATATATATATATATATATATATATATATATATATATATATATATGTTTTCTGAGGTTTCATGGATTTTGTAGTGGATCAGTTGTTCGGTTTCTCAAAGAAGACGTTCGATAGTCTCATTATCATCTTCAGGCTTCTGTCTCCATATCAGAGTAATGGAGATTGCATATATATATATATATCAAAAAAGAAAACGACCTCTTCCCTATATATAGCCACCAAGATATGCAGCTGCATCAACTTCAAATATATATATATATATATAGTTAAAAGGAGGAGCAGTCAATCTCCATTACTCTTTCTGACCAGGACTATAAAACTTGAAGTCCAAAGAGCTCCATTTATGTGACCTGCATTCTATGCAACTGCCGAGATCAAAATTTAATTCCCACAAGCTTCCAATTGAAATTCCACACCACACAGCAGCCACCAAACGCATCCTTAAAAGAACAGAACTGGCCCTAATTAGAAATGAACTTCACACAAAGGTTTCTCCTAGACCAAATCAACAAAGATCTCCACACTCCACCTCAGACTCAGCAACAAGATTCACCCTCTACTTTGGGACAAATCCAAACAACTCGCTGTCTGGAGAGCCAGAAACACAGACCATCCTCAAGACAGACACACACACCAACAAACTCAGGAAACTACAACAACGCCAGAAACCAACTCCTCCCCACAGCCACACATGAAACAAACAGTGCACAACATCTCAGACAAGATCCTCACTGAAGCTGAAACCAAGATCCTCTCAAAAGGATTCAACTTTGCTGTCGCTCCCAAACACATCCCCACAGAAACCATCATATGCGGAGTTGAAACCAGCCTGACCAAAACCAACCCTGATGATGCTAACAAAATCAGACTCGAAATCACCAACATCCTCTGCACTAGCAAACCACCCAAAAGCAACTTATCCAAAGAAGAACAAACTGCACTACTTAACCTGAAAGAAGACACCAGCATAATAATCCTACCAGCAGACAAGGGCAACGCGACAGTGGTAATGAACACATCTGACTACCAAACCAAGTTAACCAACCTACTCCAAGACCCCACATACAAACCCCTAAAGACAGACCCCACCACCTACCTAGAAAAAACTACCAAATCCAAAATAAAAGCCTCCCCCATCAGTGAAGAAATCCAGCAAGGAATCATACCCAGAAAAATCATCCAGATGCCCCAAGCTTTATGGTCTCCCCAAAATACACAAAGAAGGAACCCCACTCAGACCAATAGTCAGCTCCATAGGCTCACCTCTACAAAACCTGGCCAAATTTCTTGCCAAACAACTACAACCCTATGCAGAATCCATCAACTCACACGTAAGAAACTCATTCCAGTTCATCGAGATCATAAAGAAACAAAACTTACAACCTAGCGACCTACTAGTAAGCTTGATGTCATATCCTCTTCACCCAAGTGCCAATAAAAGAAGCCTTGACAGCCATCCAAAACAAATACAACCCCCAAGCACATCCTAGATCTAACCAACCACTGCCTATCCAATACTTACTTCACCTACAAGGGACAAAAATACAAACAAATAGAAGGAGCACCCATGGGATCACCCCTCTCACCTGTCATCGCAAACCTCTACATGGAACACTTTGAAACACAAGCTCTAGAAAAATATGACCACAAACCCAAACTCTGGCTCAGATACGTAGATGACACCTTCATAATCTGGCCACACGGAAAGAAAAACTGAACAACTTCCTCACATACCTCAACAGCCTACACCCCAAAATACAATTCACCATGGAAACAGAAGCCAACAATCAACTTCCCTTCCTAGATGTCTTGGTATACAAAAGATCCAATGGCTCCCTAGGACACACCATCTACCAGAAGAAAACACATACTAACCGCTATCTACATGCACTCTCACACCACCACCCAGCACAGATCAATTCCGTAGCCAAGACACTCATCTCCAGAACAAAATGCTTGCCGATGAACAACACCAAAAACCGAACTACACACTCACCAACGTGTTTACAGCCAATGGATTCCAAAGAAAGAAGATTACCCACCTAATCCAAAAAGAAACCCCAACCAAAATCCAAGACAGAGAACAAGAAAGCAGCAAAGCCCTCCTCCCATATATATAAAAGGCACTACAGACAAAATTAGCAAGATCCTCCAAAAACACAACATCAAAACAGCATTCTGCACAAACAGAAAAATATCCACCATCCTAAGAAACCCCAAAGACAAAATCGAATTAGAAAACCAAGGAGTATACGAAATCCCTGCACTGCCTGCCCTACCACATACATTGGACAAACTAACAGAAGAATAAGTGCACGCATTGAAGAACATAAGAACTCAATCAAAAAGAAGAAAGCGACCTCTTCCCTGGTCCAACACCTCAAAGCCACAGGACATGAAATTGATTTTAAAAATACCAGAACTATCGCCAAAACCGAACACTTCAACAGCAGAATAATCAGAGAAGCCATAGAGATGAAAAACGCCCACACAGCATGAACAAACGAGATGACACCTCCCGCCTTCCAGCCATTTGGAAACCCGCCCTCATGAACAGACGAGTAACTAACATGAAGAAGGACACGGACCCACACCCATGAGAGCCACACAAGATGCCACCACCACACTTCCATGTAGAAAACAGACTCCCACCCATTCAGAAAATGAGAAACGACCATGGACCAGAAGCTGCACTGCAGCTGCATCACTACCCACTTCAAACCCCTCTGAGCCATACATGAAGCAAACCGACACCCACTATGAAGATGCAGCAGGACCACGAACTAGAAGCCAAACAGCAAGATCACAACTCTCCAGCTCAAATCCCCAGCAACTAAGACTAACCTGAGCACAACCAAGCCCCCACCTGAACAGAACACGTCTCCAACCAATCAGAACACAGCCAAACCCCTACCAATGAGAACACACCCCCACCCAATCAGAACACAGCCAAGCCCCCACCCAATCAAGTCCCACCCCACTGGCAGTTAAAAGGAGGAAGCAGCTGCAATCTCCATTACTCTGAGAAGCACAGAGCTGGAGACAGAAGCCTGAAGATGATGAATGAGACTTCATCGAAACGTTGCCTAGATACTTCGAATCTTACGCGGGAGAAAACCCGAACAACAAAGATCCATATATATATATATATATATATATTAAAGCTTATGAAAGAGAACCGAGAATTTATGCTTGTGAAAAGTCACTTTTGGTTCCAGCAACTATCAAAGAGTTAAGGCTCTCCCATGTACACCCTGCTGGTACTGCCCATTACCATGAATATGTTGTATTTCCACAGCTGAATTAGACTTTTTTTTTTCTGGAAAAATGCAGAAATTTCTGCTAGCAAGATGCATCCTTATCAATTTTATTCAATCTCTAGTTATCAACTTTCTATAAGAACAACCTGTCCAGTTTCTTCACTCACCTTTCAGCCTCTAGGTTCAACCCATTCTTTATTCCACTTCCCCCCTCCCCCCAGGTACAAATGATCTATGTTGCCATTTGCAACACTGGTGAAAAGGCAGCTGGTGGCCAGAATGCTGTTATTTAATCCTCCCAGTGTCACAGCTAAAAGAGATCTATTTTAACATTGAAGCCAGAGGAACTGTACATTCTCAGAAATATCGATCCCTTATTTAGCAGCTGTTCACATACAGCCAGAGAGGTGAGGATGGGAGACAACTTTTCTTTCTTTCCTATCTATCTATCTATCTATCTATCTATCTATCTATCTATCTATCTATCTATCTATCTATCTATCTATCTATCTATCTATCTACCTACCTACCTACCTATCTATCTATCTATCTATCTATCTATCTATCTATCTATCTATCTATCTATCTATCTATCTATCTATCTATCTATCTATCTATCTATCTATCTATCCATCCATCCATCCATCCATCTATCTATCTACCTGTCTACCTACCCTCATGTCTGTAGAGATTCTCAATCATCCAAGAAGCTCCTTCAGCTCTGACAGGATAGTGGGGAATGGAAGGATTTATATTCTTGGATGAGAAGTGAAAGAAAAAAACAAGAAAGTTCAATTGCCTCCTGAAAAAGCACCTTTGGGACAAACATGACCTGGATGACTGAGAATCTCTACAGACTTTTAGCCATACAATTTGGGATAGACACCCTTTGAATGGTGTGGGAGTAGGAATGGATTTCCAGAGGAAACAACTGCAGACTACAGGAACCAGGAGCACCACTCAGGTGACTCTGAAGACACAGATAAACCTCCAAGTGCTGCAACAAACCTCTAAATAATGCAAATGACCAACTGTCTGCAAGGAATATAAATCCTTCCATTCCGCACTGCCCTGTCACAGCTGAAGAAGCTTCTTGGATGAGAAGCAAAGCACCTTCAAAGAAAAAAGTCCAGTTGCCTCCTGAAAAAGCACCTTTGAGATATCTATCTGTATCTGCATCTGTCTACCTACCTATCTATCTACCTACTTATTTTCCTATCTACCAGATGGGGATGAAAAGTTTTTTTTTTCCTTTTATATATTCAATTCTTCAATCTAATCTACAGGGTTTTTTGATGGTCTCCCAGCCAAATACTAACATAGTTCTCCACTGCTTAACTTCACACAAAACTTCTGAACCACTGTAAAAGAGTTTGAACCTCATTTATTATACTGCAAAAGCAGCATTGAACAATTGGTTTGATTTCATTTGATTTATTTCTGGTTCTTCTGCAGTTTTTAAATTATTGCAAGGTCTTCCTTCCTTCCTTCCTTCCTTCCTTCCTTCCTTCCTTCCTTCCTTCCTTCCTTCCTTCCTTCCTTCCTTCCTTCCTTCCTTCCTTCCTTCCTCCATCCCTCCCTTCCTTCCTTCCTTTCCCTCTTTCTTTCCACTATCGACCAATTTTTATACTGCAGGGAGAGACCCTGCCTCAGCTCTCCTTCTGCCTTCTGAGTTTCAAAACCTGAAAATGAATTGCCGGTTTGATGGCATTGTACCTCCCCTTCAGGAGATGAGACAAAATGAGCAGGGGTGGAAATGACAACAGTGTTGTCACTTTTCCTTCTTTATTCAGCACCTATCAGCTAGGATGCTAAGCATCAGTGTGTTTGGTGTCGTCCCCCACCACCTCTCTTTATTTTCCTTTCTGTGTCATTTGGAGTAGAATGGCTGGTGAGGTGATTTCCCCCCCGCCCCCATTTTTCTAGGACTAGAAGCAACTCACAATGAGACAATCTTTTCTCTGTTTGCTCTTTTATCCCCAGAATTTTGGCTTGGCCAAAAAAAGGAAGATAATCAGGAATCACCTACGACGTTATTCCAAGAATTTGGGGAAATTAAAAGTTGGCTATGTCGGAAGAGTGGAAGAAGATTACCCAGAATGCTTTGATAAAAGCCATCAAGGTGGCACAGAATGAACTCAAATAAAACCTTTCACTGAGACCACGTTGAGGAATCTATTATCCTTGCAATGAATAGTTGGAAGTAAGTGAATGAATTAAAAGGACTTGATAAGAAGAGATTGGACAATCATTTTTCTAAAATGGTATAGGATCTCCTGCTTAAGCAGGGGATTGGATAAGAAGGCTTTCAAGGTTCCTTCCAACTCTGTTATTCTGTTACATCTCGTATCACAATAAAATTAGAAGTGGGAAATAGTATTTTTTCCTCTTTAGCCCTTTAGCCCATTCAGCAGTAGCCACAAGAGTCCCCTGACCATCCAGAAATGATCAGGTGGGACAGAAGACGGTAACATTAAGAAAGAGTTTGGTAAATGATGCTATTCCTCAGGAATTCCCCTATGAAGTTTGCTGATCAGGAGCCAAGCCAACTGTTCAAACAGACCCACTGAAAGTTAATATGATACAAACTAAATCTATTTTAAGTTCAGAGCATGGAGAGAAAAAGATTTTGCACCTCCTCGAATAGCTTGCACTGAAATTTACTCAATACACATAGTGATGTTCTCTTAACCACCTTCAAATTTGAAGGCTTTCCTATCAAGGTTGCATCATTCTCACTGTGCTGCAAATTCCAATTCAACTCAACTCACATCCTGTCCTACTACTTTCCATGCAGTTATCTGTTACTTGTATTAGCTTAAAAATTATAAACGAGAGGCAGGATGTCTCTTGGTTATTCTGCCCTTCATTCCATAGTTAACTTAAATTTCAACTATGCCACGGTTCAGTTTTGATTCTGGAAGGAAAATTTGCAGTAGTTGGAAACCAAGAATTACATTTAGCAAGGCTATCAACTGATCAAGAACATTACTTGATCATTGCCAGATTACACTGTTTTCATCCCACAAGTGCATTTTCAACTGATCAATGGAGTGGGCCAAGGATGTTTGAGCAAAATTATTGACTTGATAGATTTTCAATAGATCCACAACAGCAGGTTTTTTTTAAAATGAATGTGTTCATTTATTTTATTCATTTTAAAAGAACAACTAGCCATTTTTATTATTCAAATAAGAAAAGCAGGCAATGTTTTTTTTTTATCTTTAACACTTTGTCCATAAGCAAAACCAAGCAGATAATCCTGACTTATATTTTTGTGGGTATTAAACAATACAATTTAGGCTGAATTCCATTGAGTCTTGAAAACTGCTGCCTTTATACACTATAACTTCTTGTTTTAAAACCAGGACAAACAATTTGTTTTTAAATTAATACCCCTTTCCCAATAATTACATAATTTGGGAATTCTGAGATTCTAAACTCAAAATTACTATATTGATTAAAATAGGAAGCTCTAATATGCAGAATAGCATACATAGGTAATACTTTTCAAGTAGAGATAACTACTGATGGAAACGAAAATCATTCACTAGGCAAAACAGATACTCATAAAAATTTAAAATTCAGAATGCCTCAAACTTGAAAAGTTCAATTTTGAGTTGAAAACAACTTTATAACAATTTTTTTAAGTTCCAAGTTTTGATTATTATTTTGATTATTCTGAAAGAAAATGCAAGAATTTCAAGCTAGAAACATCTCAAGTATGAAAAAGTGGTTTGAGCTCAAAATGGGACAAACGTACTTTAAAAAGGCATCAAGAATGGTCAAAACAACCTACCGGTATTTCAAATTTGACACATGGCATGGTGTAACAATGAAATGTTTCAGATTTAAAACAGATGGCATACCTTGAGAAGAGAGTATTAGAAACATTAAATATTGGCCGAAATATTCTTCTAAATGTATCTGGAACCCTTCCTGAGGTTCCCTGATTTCTGAAAATAAATCCTTTTTCTCATTGTTGCCTAATAAAGATTAATATCAGCTGCTATTATCTTTTATAGTTCTTAGGATATGAGATAGGTTGGATGTTGTCTCAGTTCAAGAGCCAGGAGCACAAGAAATAAATAGCCTTTTTTTGTGGGGGGAAGGGGAATTACTCCAAATACTTTACTGCCCTGCTTGGCTTCTATTCCATGACACACTGATACGATGGAGCTTCAACAAAAAGAATGAAAAATGGCTTGGTATTTGGTCCATTTTACTTAAAAGGGGACTTAAAAGTGAAAGTTATTTTGGCTTTCTTTATAAAACCTATTTATATGGCGAGAAGTGATGTAGTGGATTTAAAGTTTGACAATGTTATCTTCTTTCTATGTTCATTATGATTGCTGAATAGTATCAGTGTCAAGATTTCCTATTAATATATTTGTTGTTAATATAATACAGGCAAACAACTAGGACCGTGTTCCAATCCTCTGATTGTGAAGACGACTGTTGGTGCCAAAACTCCTTTCAGCTTCTCTACAAATCATGAAATATGTTATTAGATCTTTCCTTCTTCAGAAATTGGTTGCAAAGAGTTTACGTTCTAGCCTTGCAGGGCTGAATTATTTGGGCCTTAAGTTTGAAAGATCATAGTGCAGAATCCTTAGAGAAACTGACTTTGCCCTGAACAAAGTTGCCTGTTAAAAGTTGTTGGTACCTGTTTAGAAATCTGACATTTGGCATCATGTATTGTTGTAAGTTTTTAGTGGCTGACTAAAGCATTTGATGAATTACGTCAACCAACTCACTGACCAAATTATCTTCTCCTTCTCCTTCTCCTTCTCCTTCTTCTCCTTCCTTCCTTCTTTCTTCCTTCTTCCTCCTCTCTGTTGGCCACTCTGTTGGGTCTTATTTTCAGAAAGATGACAGGATGCTTTTGCTTCCTCATTATACTTCTTAGGAACATGAATAAAGATGCTAATAAAATGAAATATATCAAATGAAGACTTAATTTTCCCAAACTGTATGAATGAAGTTTTTTTAAGTATTTAACTTTCAAATTCTAATCACCTTACCCCTTCCAAAAGAAATTTGAGTTACTAGCAACAACACCATCTGTCTCTAGTGCTTGTTATATCTGATAACAAGAAATATGGCAATTCTTTATTTCAGCTGTTAACTGTGATACATGTAAATGGGTATTTTCAAGGTTTTTCATCTTGCGGTGTTAAGGCTGCAACAAGATACAACAATTGTATACAGGAGAAACTTGTATGCAGATAGTCCTCCAAATGTTGTTGAATTCTGATAATCAGCCAGCATGGGCAATGGTCAGAAATAAAGACAGATGCAATTCAACATGTAATAAGTCACAGATTCCATGTTCCTATACTAGTTTAAATAATAGATTAATAGTTAATTATGTGCTTAGAGTGCATGTTTCTATTATTTTGCCATTTATTGATTATTTTTAAATCTATTGTGAGATCTATATTTTTTAAAAATACCAAAATTGCATTCAAATGCATACTTGTTAATCACAAATGCAATGAAAAATGGGAGAGAAGAGACTTGAAAGTCAATCCATATTGAAATATAGAAACGCCAAATTCCTAACTGCTCTCCAAGGATCTCCTTTTGCCACTCTAAAGCTTAGAGGTAGACAAGAAGGGATTTAAATCTTAAAATATGTTAACCCAGAAGTTCAATGGGACTTAGTTTGTGATGAAAGAGAGAGACGTTTCACATCACATACCGTGTGTTGTCAATAAAGGTGATCAGTGAAGAAGAAAGTATGGGAGGAATGATGTGAAAACCTTAGCATTGCAAAGCATTTAATTAGTATCCTAAAAGCATCCAAGTATCCCTTCATTTGATACCTGGTCATTATTCTAGTAGTCACAGAGAGATGCATAATATAATATTCCTCTAAATTGGCCCTTCCTTTCGGAAACTTCTGCAGAATTTGAATTCTTAAACTGAGATCAAATGAGTCATTGGCTTGGAGAGTTAAGGGTTATCTAAGAAGGAAGGCAAGTCAGAAGTTGGAAGTCAAGAAGGAAGGAAGAAGAAAAGGAGGCAGGGAAGGAGGGAAGGAGGAAGAGGAAAAAGAAAAAAATAGAATTATTTTATTGTTGTCTTCAAGAAGAAACAAAACAATTTTATTTAGCTGGCCTCCTAAATTAAGAAAATAAATAAGAAACATATCTGTTGGCCAAAACCTGAAAGTGCTCAAATTGCCCAGAAACAAATAAATGAAAAAAAAAAAAATCTTGGCAACTGCACTGATGTGACTAATCATGTTTTCCTTGATCAACATGTGGCCTGCATGCTGCCAACGATCCATGTCTCTGGTAATGTAACCTTTGGCCCAGCCACTCATGTTCCGGTGCAGATGTCCTCTTCTTCCTTAGATACAATCTGCTGAGCTCAGATTGGTAAGCAGTAGCTTTGCATCCCTCTGTGCCCACTCACTTTTGAAATGACTCAATGCACTGTTTATTCCAAGGTTTCCATGGCAAATGTATGCACAAGGAAATGTTTTCTTTAATTTTTGCAATATTGAGCTAGATATTCCATCCTAACAGAACTTTCAATATGAATGTTCCTTTCTAAAAGTGGAAATTCACAGTAAATCAGACAAAAATGTCAGCTTAGCGATCATTATTGTTCGCTGGAGCTATTTTTCTAATCCAGATGCTGGAGCTATTTTTCTAATCCAGATGCCAAGGAAGACAAAACTTCAAGCATTTCTTCTTTTTCTTTCTTTCCTTCTTCCTTCCTGGTTTATTTATAGCATTTCCCATCGGATAAATCCTTATTGAGTTTATAGCCTTGCTATATAGAATCCAATTTGCAAGATATTTTTTCTGGAAGGGAGAGGCTCTTTTCATTACCTGCACTCATGTTTGACAGAAACATTTGTCTAATCATGAGCTATGTATAAAAGTGCAGGAACCAAGAAAGTACCCTTAAAGCTAAACTTACTGAACATGCAGTATAAACAGAATCTTGAACAGAATTCAACAAGCAGAAGAAGAAAAATTAGGGATGTGCCAATTTATTTTTAAATGTTTTACAGGTAAAACTGCAGTTAAAAAAAAAGAATAGATTAGTTACTTACATGAACATCAATCCTATTCATCTTTTGTTCCAAGCAAATGAAAGAATGTTGATAACTTCCACCTCCCAATCAGATTCTAACACTGACCTTTAGAGACTAACTGATTTCTTATAATAAAAGTTTTCATGGATCACCACAGTCTACTTCATGCATGGAGTATTGTCCTGAGAAAAGGATGTTATCTGTTAAAAAAAAAAAGAGTGAGTTGGTGAGAGAATTGGAAGAAGGGACAGGAAAAATGATGGGAGATAAAGAGAAATACCTATTTCAACCATTCATAAAGCAGTAACATGAAAGAGTTATGTAGTGTGATAATACCCCTTTGATATTTGTTTATTTATTGAGAAATGTGAACAGATTTTGTATTCATGGCTGCATAAGGAGTTGGATCCTGCATTTATGTCATTCTGGTATATCATGTTGTTGATGGATAATGGTTTATGTTGCTGCTTATAGTCCTATTACCTCAAATATCTGAAAATCCATTGATGATGTACTTGAGTGGTATTATGTAGGATCCACAGACAACAAATCTTCTCTTTCAGCTTAGTTTTACTGTAGATTATTCCTGTGATCCTGCTCATCTTTTATTGCTGTTGCTTTTATTGCTGTTGTTTTTAACTGCATTGGCTAACATTGAAATTTGATAAATGCCTGATTCTTTAGCTATTTGAACATATGTGATCGTATTGCAATACCTGGCTATGGGTAACATAATGAGCTGCACAACCATTTAGAGAAGTCAAAGTAATTCAATGGTGCAGGACAATAGTTATCAGAATCATTGTTCTTCATTTTTACCACATTTCAATCACAGAATTAGTCAAGTCCTGCCTATCCAATGTACAGTCTGTATCACTTGCATTTTGCATGGGAAGAAAATAAGCTATTGATAGCATTCTTGTTGAAACATATATTACATTTCATACTCATGGTCTGCCAATTCTCATTTATTCTAATTCTCATTTACAGTAACTTCATTAAATCAATGATTCAAAATGATCTTCCCACGTTTCCTAAAACTTGAACTGAATAGCCATTTACGAGATAAAATACCATTGGCCTTGCTTTCTATGTCCTAATTGTTTATGTCACATTTCATTTCTGCTGGTTTCCCAGCCTCGCCACAATCTCTCCCACTCAGACTGTAGAGATCAATCTCTGATTAACAGTAGTAAAATAATGTAAATAGAAAAGAAAATGAATGAAAGAAAGAAAGAAAATGAATGAAGAGTGGTTGAAACTCATGGAGAAAACATGGAAAAGGACTTCTGCTCCAGGCATCCTTTGGGAGGTCTTCTCAAAGGTGCTTTTTCAAAAGGCAACTTCCATATATATATATATATGGAAAAACAAAAGCCCAGTATATATATATATAGGCAATATATATATATATAGGCAACTGGGCTTTTATATATATATATATTCGTTTCTCATCTGAGAAGCTTCTTAGGTTCTGAAGAAGTTCTGAAGAAGCTTCTGAAATGAAAAGCGAAACATCTTCAAGGAAAAACAAAGCCCAGTTGCCTTTTGAAAAAAGCACTTTTGGGACAACCATGACCAGGATGACTGAGAATCTCCATAGACACTTGAGAGGTCTTGAAAAAAATCTGAAAGTGTCAGGTGTAACAAACCAGAATGACACCATGAGCTGATCAGAGTTGGCTCTTTATTGTTGCCTGCCTATTTACAAGAATCTTGCCAGACTGACTACATTCACTTGGGAACTGCCAGATAAAAGCTTCACGAATTCTCACAGGAGGAGAGGAGGTAGTGGCATCTAGTGCTTCCTTCCCTGCAAGGACTCTAAGCTCACCAGTGTTTTCCCTGCTCTTCCCACTGGAGCATTCCACCACAGAAGTCTAGGTAGTATCACTATCAGGTATTGTGGACAGTACCAAGAGAATGAGCCAATTGTCTGATTTGGTATAGCAACTTCCTGCCTGTTAGAGCCTCTGTGGCACAGTGGTTAGAGTGCAGTACTGCAAGCTACTTCTGCAGCCAGCTGCCTACAGTTTGGCAGTTCAAATCCCACCAGGCTGAAGGTTGACTCAGCCTTCCATCCTTCCGAGGTGGGTAAAATGAGGAGCCAGATTGTTGGGGGCAATAGGCTGACTCTGTAAACACTTAGAGAGAGCTTTAAAGCACTATAAAGTGGTATATAAGTCTAGGTGCTATTGCTATCTCAAGGAGCACCTTCACAAATGGCATGCCTTCCTGTGTCAAACGATCAATTTTTTGCCAAATGCTTGAAACACTAATAGCACTGGAATGAGAGATAAGACCTTCTGGTGATGTGGAATTTCAATTGCAGGCTATGAAGTTGGGATGTTGAAAAGAAGCGATGGCTTCGCCTTTGCTGATTGGTCCTTAAGGCATGCACAGTTCAAGTTCTATCCTGTGGGCACTTTGCTTTCATGTTCCTCTGATGTGTAGATTGGATGCATACAAATGTTTTGTTGCCTTTCCAGTCTCAAATAGCTAGACTAGCTGAATATTTCTTCTTCTTCTTCTTCTTCTTCTTCTTCTTCTTCTTCTTCTTCTTCTTCTTCTTCTTCTTCTTCTTCTTCTTCTTCTTCTTCTTCTTCTTCTTCTTCTTCTTCTTCTTCTTCTTCTTCTTCTTCTTCTTCTTCTTCTTTTCTCTCTCTCTCTCTCTCCCTCTCTCTCTCTCTCTCTCCTTGTCTGGGAAACATGTACTCTTTATTACGAAAGGTTTCTGGATGGCCTACTGTGTAATAGCTCAGCTGAATGAAAACAAATTTAAATATAAGAAATGTACTGGCTCTTAGAAACAGTATGGGGCCTTATTAAGTTTGAACCTCAGGTCTTTCAACTTCCTGGTGAAAAAGAGAACAAATGGAAAATGCATGAGAAAATAAGTAACCTCTGCGATTTCCCACTTTAGCTCAAGCCCAGATATATTTGTCAGTTGTTAATTACAGTCATATTTTTCTAACACCTTTAAAAAAGAAATAGCAAGTGAAAGATTTCAAAGAGAGAAGCTGAACCAGCTGAGAAAAGTTCAGGTTTCTCTAAATATGTGGTAACCCGTTGGGCAGGGATGGTTTTGTGCTTCCTGGAAAAAAATCACGTCCTCAGTAGAGAGAAGTTTGATTACTTTCCAAACTCATTGAAACAAAATCAGCTATTCACTTCAAAAAGGAGACCACCCTTGTGTTCCTGTATAGGCCACTCTTATTATTTTGTTTTTTAACCCACTATTTGTTATAGATGCCAATCTGCTTAAATCTCAGCCCTACTGCCTGCATATTGGGGACAATTTGCATGTTAGAGCCGAAAACAGTAGTTTACTGGAAAAGCGGGAAGCAAGAAATGCCATTTGTCAGAGACATCATCCGTAACAGCTTAAAATTGTCATGACAGCAGCAGGCTGGACTTACAATAGTCACCATTTCCAATAAAAGCCCCACATTGCAACTAATATGTATTAAAACACTAGTAGTCTTGCCCTTTGTTTAGCTGATTTTGTTTCTCAGTCCACCAGAGAACTTCTTCTTGTGGTTATCACTGGAGCGCTCTAAGCTGCTGCTGAAACAGGACTCCTGGGATGTCACACTGAATGAATGATATCCATAGTTTTAGTTATGAACTATGGATATCACACTTTCAATCCACAAGGGGAATTCATCTGCAGCCATACCAGGCTGAGTTCACACATGGTGCTAAGTCATAAAGTCATCTGTTTCGCTTCATCAAATGTTGTGACCCTAGTTCTTGTGGTTCTCTTAAATCATGGTTTATGGCTTATCACATTATATGAATCTAAGGAACTATGCTTTTGTCAATAAATTGTGTTTAAACAAACTATGGTTTAGTAGTAGGTACAAACCAGGCCATTAGCCGTTGATAGCAATTTAGCTTCCGGCTAAAACTTAACCCACTTTGAATAACCTTGCCAGGGTTTGATGCCATTGGAATGACTCCTGCATGAAAACCTTAGCAGCCTTTGAAATGCATCAAGAAATGTATGCAACATCTTCCTGGTTAAGACTGTGCAGTGCAAGCTGACATTTTTCAGTGAAAGTCAAAGATAACAATATAGAGCAAAAAAAAAAAATTCAATTTGGCCCCTTTGTAGATAGCATCGAGAAGATCGTGGGTGCCAGATTTCCCCTTCATCTGTTCAGCACATGCCTTTTGAGATATGCAGCAGCATTTGGAAATCTGTGATTGCAGACTTTTTGTCTTCGTCTTTGCAGCCCAGGTTTATTAAAGGGAAAATTCTGGGTCTCTTTAAGACAAACGGAGTCTTGATTATGCTTCTTCCCAGGGACTGTAATGCATGTGACCATAAATGGCGGAGAGGCAAGGGGACATTAGTTTACACATGCTTGTTTAATGGTATGCTTCAAAGTAAATCAGGTAAGCTTTGCTACACCAAGCCTGCTTCGTATGGCCTTTATGTTCTTTGTTCTTCTTCAGATGAGAAGAAGAGGGGGAGGCTCACTGGGAGAGGGTGAGTGTGTACTGTATCCAGAGTGTTCACTTGATTTCAGCAAAGGCACCCACACCTCTCTCACTGAAATAGAAAAGTCAACTTGGCAGTGAGGAAACAGAAGCCTTTCACACAGCAGGTAATAGAGCAGATCTAATTAGTGTTAAGTACCTGTAATCCTAGGAGATTTGCTTTCTGATAAAAGTGAGAGCATGTCCCTCAGGTATGAGTAATAGGACTCTTGCCAGGTTGCCTGGGCCAGGTGTAGTGTGTCAGCTCCAGCAAAAGCAGCCTTATTGATCCAAAAGTGCCTGCATTCTCCATTCCAAATTGAATTTAAATTGCATGTACAAGAAAGACATCTGGCATGCTAAGATTTACCTATTTCATATTCGGAATAATTTTCTCGGTCAACAAATGGCTTTGTAAGGTTCTTTTTCTTCCCTTCTAGAAGAAGCCAGTCTTCAATGCCTCTCTGTACTCCCCGTCCCTTTTCATTTTACAAATCTGTTATAGAAAATCTGTGCGGCCAACATCCTAAACCCATTAAAATAGGTATTAAAATAATAGGACATGCAAGTTCATACATTTATGACAACTAAATTAAACTATATTTGGAATGTGTTAACCTCTATAGAATGCCTCACCTTTTGCTTTGATGCCCTTAGTAAAGTAGTATAAATTTCTTTTGCACTCTCACAAAGAGATGAGCTAAATAATTGCTTTTTGTTTTTTTTTCCATTGCATGTTTATTAAATCAGCATATTTTATTTTTTGTACAGTCACACTTTATTACTTCACAACATTAGAAAAGTTGCTATTGAGATAAAAAGGTAGAATGTATTACTTCTGTTTTTCTGTAAATAAAGATATCTTCTGAATGTCTTCTATGTTATCTGAGGCAGGTCATAGCACTGATAAAACATGGATCTGATGTTAATTAGGTTGCATTTTAGAAATATAATAATTGTTTTTTTTTTAAAAAAATGTGGTCATGAGACTGGTAAGGATTCTCTTTCTCATCTAGATAATCCTTAAAATTCAAATGTGTATTGAATAATAGTTTAGGTAAAGACCCTGAAGCATTAGAAAACTCAAAACATGCTCAGGAGAAATTGCTTTCAGAATTGTATTCATAAGCTTGGACAAGTCACAGTTTAGCAACACCCATTTCTCATAGTGTCACAGTTATTTTCCATCAGTTTCCAAATCTCATTCCTATAAAAACAGTTTATTCAGAATGTTCACACACTTGCAGTCATGTATTTCACTCAGAAGATCTTTGGGTGTGTGGCATAATTATAATTTTACATGTTGCCCTAAAGTTACAAGCTAGACTCAATCACTTTATGCTACAGAAAAAGCTGGATTTGGAAGAGAAAAAAAAGAATCAGGATGACTTAAATTAGAATGTGTCACATTTCTTTCACATATGTAAAAGTTAAAGGTGTATAGACAGTTAAAGTTTAAAAGTATGTAGATCATTGCTCATAGATAGGTCAAGATATAAAATAATGAACAACTTATATTAGAATACTAAAAATCCCTGGTAGAAAATCTTCAGGATATATCTGAGTGCCTACAATAAGATGATTCCTTAATAATATAAAAATAAGAGAGCATATTATACTCTTGAATATAGTTCCATTAGATAGCATCTCTAAATGCCTGGCCTCCTTATATAGTAAAATTAGTGTCAGGTATAGAGATGAGATTCATACCACCTAAATACCTTGTCCACTGAAAAACACATATTTCAGTTAATTTGTACTTCCAAAAATGCATATGTTAAAAATAGGACTGCGAAATATTTTTTTAAAACACAGGAGAAGAATTCCAAACTGATGTATCCAGAAATGAGAAACCTCAAAACTGACATTCGTAGATTAAAGGATGACGTTTATTGCAGTGGCACCATCCGAGCTATTTGCCACTTGCTACTTGCCACTCTCCAAGAACTCCAGAATTTTACATATATAGATTAGGCCTAAGTAAGTATAACTCCACTTTAAGACACCAACTAATTTTTTTTTATGAATTCTTTAGTTCTCCACTGCTGTTCTCTCTTCTCTGGCCTAATAGCTCTTTTAATGTAATTATCACTCCATCATTTCTGCTTTAAACTTTCTGGCTGAATCCCATGATTGCTTCAAATAGTGCTTGCAAGTATGGAACACTACTTTAAATGTTTTTGAAGGGTCTTGTAACTGCAGTTTGGACGATGGCTGTTTCGAAGGAAGGGAAGATGCAAGCCCAGGCAGCTGCCTTTTTTCTTATTCATTTCACTCTCTTATTGGTTAACTTAGTGGAAAAAATGTAAATTTAGGTTGGGGGTATCTCAGCCAAGGTGAATATATGCTTGACTTGAAGCCTAATTTAACTCCCGTGTACTATTGATTGTTTCAGATCACCAGGGACATCTTTCTTGGCCAAAGATAGACAATAGTATAAAAGTGAAGTGTAATAAATGCCTCTGTTAAGTCCCATGTCGATCTACAGCTGCTGCTTTCACTTCTTCCCTCTCTACCTTTTTTTTTTGCCTTTTGCCTTTTGAGTGCATCAGTATTTCACATTTATTGTAGTGTGATGAAACACCTTTCAAAATGGCCAGAGGGACACTCAGAAGTAAGTGCTTAAGCAAGAGGCACTGGAGTAAATGGGAAGACAATCGAGGTCAAGGAACCCGAAACGCAAGCCGAATCAGCTGAAAGCAAAGGTGCAGTAACTCCTGAGAAAGTAAATATAGATCACAATCCTGAAGACGCATCGATCTGCTAGAGGGACGATAGTCTTTTTAGGTGTGAAGCAGCTCATCAGGAAATGAAGTATCTTGCCCTTATCAAGGATCTGGGTGTCATGGATAGGTTTCACTTTATTTTAAAGCCAAGAAATGATTCAGTCCAGAGGAAAATGACCGTGTAAGGGATAAACAATATTTGAAAAATAATCTGGAAAAAAGAGCTTTCAAAGAATTAAGATTATTAAGCCCTGTAGTAGATGGATCCCCCTCATGGATCACCGCTTGGTCTTGGCAAAGCGGCTTGCACAGTTCAAAGAAGCTATGAGCTAAGCTGTGCAGGGCTACTCAAGAGGGACAGGTCATAGTGGAGACTTCTGATAAAATATGGTCCTCTGGAGAAGGAGATGACAACTGTTCTATATTAACATTCTCCAAATCCTGAGTTCTGATTGGTCCACGCGGACCGCAACCCAATTGGTTAACTAAACGATTGTGATTGGCCCGCTAAGAATCTACTGCGATTGGCCGAGCCAATCGTGGGGAATTCAAAGTGCTGCCATTGGCTGCTGAGCCGCTGGCCGGCTGAATAAAGCCAAGCAGTTCACAGGTCCTGGATTTCCGGCTTTCTAGCTAATCTAAATCTCCTGGCAGAGCAGAACAGCTAATGGTCGGGGGGGGGGGATGGAAAAACAGCAACTTACCAAACCAGGCAAGTTGGATGGCTCGCATGCCAGGTAAGGAGTGAGTGGGCGGGGAGGGGAGGGGCCAGTCAGTGAAGTGATTTGCCGATTCTCTGAACTAGGGACAATCGTGTGTGCAGCGTTTGCAAGAAATCATCAGCTGTGCCGCCTGGACAGCTGACAAGCGCTGAAGCATTTGAAAATGTTCTTGTTTCCTGCTTTTTCAACCTCAACTGTGTTGTGCAAAGGAGCTGAGGAGGGAAAAGCAGGGAATAAAGGACAGCCTAGAGCCCGGGCAGTCAGGTGGGCCAAACACCGAACCAGTTCGGTATCAACTGCTCTTTGCAGCTACAGGTTCTATAGAACCAGGCTGAACCAGTAGCATCCCACTCCTGATCAAAAGATTAAAAGATATAATGCTGGAAGATTAACTCCTCAGGATGGAGCATGTCCAATAATCTACTGGGAAAAAGTGGAGGGCAATTACAAGAAGCTCCAGAAAGAGTGAGGTGGATGGGCCAAAACTGAATGGATGCTCTTTGGTGGTGAAAAGAAAGTCCAGTGCTGTGCATCTGCAATGTAAGATGAGATGTTTGGATAGTGTCATCAACGCAGTGGACATGAGTTTGGACAGACTCCAGGAGACGGGGGGACAGAGGGTTGGTATGCTGTGGTGTAACCTACTCTCTGAAAAGTACTCCACATAATATTTGTATGTTTCAGCAGCCATTGAAAATGTTTGTTTCATTTAGGCCTTCATTTTGTGAATGTTATGGGTGACTGTTTTTCCAATGTAACTATTAATTACATGTTTTATATTAACCATTTTATATTTTTATGTTAACTATTTCTTAAAGTATTGTAATTTTGCTAGTGTAGCTTTTAAAAAAATAAACATATACTGTAGTAATCGTGCTGAAAGTTATACACACATATACATATAACGTGTGTGTGTGTTTCCATTCATCTGTAATATAAATAAATTCATTTATAATCTTAGAGTGTTATGAAATTGTTAACATCTATATTCATTACTTCTGTCCAAAAGAACACTTATACAGATGGAGATTAATCTATTAAGGATTACTTAGTTCATATAGCTAAACATGGAGACAAAATGTGAATAAAATAATGTTTAAATAATTCTTCCTAACTATTTGCTGTTGCTTTATTTATTTATTTTTTTATTTATTTCCCACACTTTCAAACACCACTGATCTAAAGAAAAATACACTATAGTTTTCCACTGTTTGTGCTACAGTAAATCTAGTGGTTAACAAGAGAAATTGAATTAATTTCTTATATTGTACCACTTTGAGTATCATGGAAAAAATGGACAATAAATCTACCCTAATATTGATTGTTGAAGACTGCCATCAGAGAGGGCGGGATATTCTACTTTGCTTATAATTCCTCCAACACAATTTAGCAAGACTTAGTTAAATATGATGCGGTTTTTGGAAGCTATAGAACCGTTTCTGAGTTATATTGAAGTCAGTACTTGATGACTTGCTATAACCAATTTAAAAGAAATTGTATGCCATAAATAATTCTTTAGTAACTCATTAAATTCAGATCTCAAAGCCTATTTCACATATTTTAAAGGCATTCTTGTAATGTTAGTGTTGTATTTTAATCATTTTTAAAAATTTGTACACTGTTTGGGGCTGATGCATGGGGAGTGAAATAGATACAAAAATAGATAGAGAGCAGAGTGATTGGTGATGTACACACATCCATAACATCAAAATGGTTCTGGAAACTAGAGTAAGAAAATGAATTTATATATATCACAACTATTTTTTTTTTATTTCACTAAGAGGGACTTAAAGCATTTACTGATATTGTCTATTAAAATTGATTGGACAGACTTTCTTGTGGCAGATTCAGAAAACCTTTCCTATATAACCTTTTACAAGATGAATGATAGGTCTGCTAAAAAAAACCTACAATGCCATAACCTGTGTGAAGAACATATACAGATTATTAAAAACAAACTTTAATGTATTGTTTCCTGTTAAACTCTGCTTTCTTTCCAGGGTCTAGAAGAAGGTGTCTTCATCCATTGTTTAAAGAGGGCATTACTGTTGTTTCTTTCACAATGCCAGTGGTCTAGTGTTATACATCTGTTGCATCTTTCCAGGTTTTACATTATGACCATGGAAAATTGCACCTAATAGGCATCACATAGGATTGGTGGATACTTTTCATTTTGAATAAGTTCTTTCCATTGTTACTACTCTGCTGTTTCAAAGGTTTCCCTGCTGCTTCAGGTATCTAAAGTCCAATGTGACAAATAAGAAGGGCTGTTGACCAAATTTTGACAGGAAAAAGATATTTAACAGATTTAACAGATAATCAGAGTTGGAAGGGACTTTGTAGGTCATCTAGTCCAACCCCCCACCCAAGCAGGAGACCCTACACCATTTCTGACAAATGGCAGTCCAATCTCTTCTTGAAAGTCTCAACGGATGGAGATCCCACAACTTCTGAGGTCAAGCTGTTCCATTGGTTGATTGCTCTCACTGTCAGAAAGTTTCTCCTTATTTCCAGGTTAAATCTCTCCTTGTTCAGTTTCCATCCATTATTCCTTGTCTGGCCTACAGTAGCTTGACCCCTTCCTCCCTGTGGCAGCCCTTCCAAAATTGGAACACTGTTATCGTGTCTCCCCTGGTCCTTCTCTTCACTAGACTAGCCATGCCCAGTTCCTGTAACCGTTCTTCATATGTTTTAGTCTCCACTCCCCTAATCATCCTGACTGCTCTTCTCTGTACTTTTTTTAGAATCTCAATATCTTTTTTATAGTGTGGTGACCAAATCTAATGATTTCTACAAAACCGATGCAAAGAGCTGGTGTGGTGGAATGTTTAAGGTAGTGGATCAGGAGTGGGAATGCTTAAGTTCTACTTCATCATTAACCATGGAAGTTCACTGGTAGACTTTGAACTAATCACTCATTCACAGTTCAACCTCTCTCACAGCTTTGTTCTTGTGGGAAAATTTAGGATGTAGTGCTATGTATGTTACACTGAACTGCCACCTGTATATGAATCTGTCAGAGTGTTTGCAGCATGACTACTATTGTGAGACAACCCAGGAGCAAAACACAGTACACAAAGGTTTTGTCCTTTAACAGTGGTTTATATACAAGACTGCTATATGCATACATACATGTGTTAGGCACATACAGGCAATCAATCAATTTTCAACTCTACATGGAGAACTACAATGGAGATAGAACATGAGGAGAGAGAGGCACCTTCTCATACTTACATACTTATATAGACAGCTTCTTAAAGTGGCAATAACCCTGCTGACCCATCCTCAGTCTTAAAACGGCAATAACCCTGCTGACTCATCCTCATTGCATCAGCATTTATAGCAGCCTTACAGATGCTGGTCAGCTATTAAATCTTCATTACCTTAACAGAATCTTTACACACACACACACACACACACACACACAGCTGAGCATGCTGAGTAATATAAGCGTCATATAGATCAATGGAGAACAAACCTTGCCATAAAACATGGGCAATCATGTTTAAGCGCTAAAATTAAATAAATCTGGCATTTCCTGTATTGACATTTTAAAAGCAATTGTCCCAAAAGGCTATGGACATGTCAGCCTAACTATGGCTGCCATTTTGTATAAAACAATTTGGTTTGGTGGATAATTTTTTTTCTGCAGTAATTAGGACTGCAGAAAAAACAATTACTATCAACCTGCCTTTGATCAAGGACCTGTATACTGCACGAGTCAAAAAGATGGCTGTGAAAATATTTACAGACCCCTCACATCCCGGAAATAAATTGTTTCAACTCCTAACCTCAAAATGACGCTATAGAGCACTGCACACCAGAACAACTAGACAGTTTTTTCCTGAATGCCATCACTCTGCTAAACAAATAATTCCTTCAACACTCTCCAACTATTGCAAAGTCTACATTACTATTACTATTAATGTTCTCATCACTCCTTATCACCCATCCCCTCCCACTTGTGACTGTATGACTGTAACTTTGTTGCTTGTATCCTTATGATTTGTATTGACAGTTTCCTAGTATTTGATTGCTTATTGTACCCTATGACTATTATTAAGTGTTGTACCTTAGGATTCTTGACTCTTGACGAATATATCTTTTTTTATGTACACTGAAAGCATTTGCACCAAGACCAATTCCTTGTGTGTCCAATCACACTTGGCCAATAAAAAGAATTCTCTTCTTCTTCTTCTTCTTCTTCTTCTTCTTCTTCTTCTTCTTCTTCTTCTTCTTCTTCTTCTTCTTCTTCTTCTTCTTCTTCTTCTTCTTCTTCTTCTTCTTCTTCTTCTTCTTCTTTGCTATGCTATGCTATGCTATGCTATGCTATGCTATTGCATCAGACTAGAAACCAGAATGCTAATCTCACATTACTGTAGGTATAAAGCTAACTTGGGCTAGTCATCAGCCTTAGGAAGGAAGGAAGGACAAACCCACTGAAAAATCTAACCAAGTCAAGCATTAATTCATAAGGCAAACCTTATATCATAATGGGTAAAATGAAAGAAAAATGTCCCCATAGTTTGGGAATAGAAAATATATGAAAACTGCCATATAAATAGAAGGAAGGATTATCTACTCTGGTTTTGCATCATTGACCTGTTTCTTTTTGTCTTTGTCTCCACAATGGGTCACCAATAGTGAAGTGACATTATTGGCAGCCTACAGATGAGCATGATTTAAACATTATATAGCAAAAATAACACAATGTTCTCCAACTTTGTCTATGCTCTTGTATAACCCCTTACCTTGTTGTCACAAACTGCAGAAGATTCATCCAATCTTTGTATGTCTGTCCATTTACCTCTTTTTGCTCTCTCTCCCCCCGCCTCTCTCTTATAGTTGTAGTTGTTTGTCACTAAGCCTTTGTCTTTTTACTTTTCCAACTCCTTTGCTTACTTCTTGCCCCACCCTGATTGCTGTGTGTGTGTATGTGTGTGTGTAAAGCCAGCAATCCAATTAGAGACCTTTTAGACCTAAACACCACATGATGGGGTGAGCTCCCATCCTTACCCAAGTTCCTGCCAACCTAGCAGTTTGAAAGCATGCAAATGCAAGTAGATAAATAGGTATCACTTTTGTGGAAAGGTCATAGCACTCTGTGGCATCATGCTAGCCACATGATGGCGGAAATATCTTTGGACAGCACTGATTCAATGACCTTCAAATAGAGGTGAGCATCACCTCCTAGAGTTGCCAATGACTAGCAGAGTAAAATCTGCAGGGACTCCTTTGCAGCTTTAAATTGTGTTTCTGTAATAGTGACAATGCCTTTCAAATATCTTGAAGTCCTACTCTGGAAGAATGTAATGTTAATTTGAACTCTATTTTTTGATGGACCATTTATGAAATAATAATGTAAAATTAATCCCATTACTGATGTACATTATCATGTTAACATCCCTTTTTTTTCTTTTAAAAGAGCTCAAATCAGCTAATGATGAATCAGTTATATTATACGATAAACTTCAAAAAAGCAAAGAATTAAAATTTTAAAATAAAAGAGTGCCCTTGATGGTAATATGACCAGAATAGGGAAGGAGGGAAGGAAGGAAGGAAGGAAGGAAGGAAGGAAGGAAGGAAGGAAGGAAGGAAGGAAGGAAGGAAGGAAGGAAGGAAGGAGGGGAGGGAGAGAGGGAGTGAGGAAGGGAAGGAAGGAAGTTCTTATAATTCTGTAGGCTAGGTCTCAGCCCCATATACCTCCTAAAATAGGTGTCTCAAACCCCTGAGCTGTGTCCCACTACCAGACCATGGACCATTTGAAACCGGACTGCACGAGTGGTGGATAAGCACACATGAGCGAAGCCCCACTTGCACAAGTGGAGGGAGCTGGTGCTTGCATGCAAGTAGAGCTTTGTGCACTCTTGCTTGCCCATCACTTGTTCTTTCTGTTCTTGAATTAAAGTCACCCATTAGTATTTTGTATCAGCATTTTTCTTTATGCCACTTTCTTGTAAAACTCTTTGACTTCATCATTACTACAGCTTTATTGTTGGTGTATAAGCTTGCATGATCTGAAGCTTGTATTGTTTGTTCAACTGAATGATGAATTGGGCTACTCTGTCTGATATACCTTCAAATATTACTACAGCTTTTGATTGATGAGAAAACCAAAACCACCCCATCGTCCATCTTCAGTACCTCTAGTGTAGACTAAATGCCCAGATCTATCAAGTATATCTAAGTTTTCACTTTTTCATCATATTTCGTTTAACCCAATGATAGCCCAATGAATATTATTGAGTTAAATCAGCAGTTCTTCTAGTTGAGCATTCATTTTGATTGTTCAAATGCTGACCGCTCCTATGTTCAAAATTCAAAGGCAGTCTGATTTAATCCGGTGATTCTTAGCACCCTCTGCCTTCAGGCAGGTCTTCCTCCCGCCATGGATACTTGCCCTAGGGCAGGGGTGTCAAACTGGTGGCCCATGGGACAGATTCATCATGCACAGACCATGTTCACCCCAGCTCTGCAAATGGAAAAATGTCACGAAATGTCACATGATGGCAACGTGATGTTGCACGTTTGACATCCATGTCTTAGGGCCTCTGGGGAATGATGACCATTTGTGAGGTTGTATTAATATGTGGAAGGAATCGACCAATATCTGACAATGTAGATTGGCAGATATGCTTGGTGTTAGTTAGGAGTATCCATCATGGCCCGTTTGCCTTGGGAGACCCTTCTGGATATATGTGTGTGAGGACTTAGCCCATGACTTCAATACCACAAAAGCCCCTTTGCCTCATCAAGGCCCTGATCATAGGAGAAAATTGTTATATGATGCTGTATCTCTGTGATGACCCGGGGCGTGGCACAAAGGCAATACAGTCAGATAATCAATAAGAGTCCCTTTATTATCTCCAGCTTTGTTCCCAATGCCCAGGTTACCTTCTGGCTGGAGAAAAATTCTCCCAGGAACAGCCTTTAACTGCAGAAAATTCAGTCCAAAACGTGGTCAACACAAACTGTAACTTAAAGTTCAAACAAGCCAAACGGAAGTAATTAGTTTGATAGGGCAGGAGCAAGAATTTCAGACTTGAAGGCATGGCAAAACTCACATGGTTGGGAAGACACCAGGAACACAGATAAGCCACGACAACACCAGATAAAGTCTCCCAACAGCCTGCTGCATGCAGCTGCCTTTCTTATCCACTGTCTTTCCAGCTGAAGAATCAGGGCCTTTTCCTCCCTCATAAGCCATGCAACCCCCCCCTTGCTATCTTCTCCGTTCCTCCCTGCATGCCCTAGGATGAAGAGGGGGTGGGCCTGGTTCTTCCTCTGAAGTCCCTCTCCCTTGATCTATCTCTCCCGTTCTCTGCCCAGCCGGACTTTGCCCTTCCCCAGCCTCCTCCACAGCCAACAGAACCACACTCCCATTCCCTGTCAGCTATCCAGCTTCCTCCTCGGATTCAGACTCTGATGGGCATGACAATCTCTCTCACCTTTTACCCATTATATCTTCCATCCATTTTCTCCTTGATGTTCTATTTTATGTTGCTATTATTCTTATTGTCTGTCGAAAGAAAATAGCTTCTTTTTAGAAATTTCATGTGAATATTTCATGATTAGATACAAAGGGGCTCCTGAAAAAGAAAGAGTTGTGCAGAAGATGTTGAGTCACCATGTTAATTATGTTTCTTGCTTTTTCCCCTTCTACACCATTGTAGAATTCTGTTTATTTTTTATTTTTTCTACATCCAGTCATGCTGCTACCATTTTGCATGTTGTAAACCTGTCTATAAGGTAAACCTTGCTATAAGCCATGTTTAGGATATTGTGAGCAGAGTCACATTCTTATTGGTATCATTCTTCAGAATGGGTGGTTATCCCACATTGAAGAACTGTGAATGGGCCCAGTTTCTGGCACTATCCTTATTTCTATCTATCTGCCTTTTTATCTGCTAGCCAGGAAAGAACAGGTCCAGTTTACTAGTGCTAAGAATTGGATTGTTTGTGAAGAATTTGGACAAATAAGCCAAGGATTGCAGGAAATTAGGCCAATTGTGACTCAGAGACTGAAAGTTGCCTATTCCTAGAGATATTTTAAAAGAAGATATGGAGAAAGTGCTTAGTAACCATAGATGCATGTTTCACTGGTTATTTGTTATATATAACCACTCCAGCCACATCATATGTAAAAAAGGCAATAACATCTGAGGAACTATCAAATTTGACATTAAGAGTTCGAGTAACTCTACCCAGATATTTCATCTTGCCCACCAAAAGATGATTTATAGGAAGAAGATGGGGCTTTGGAATTGTTATTTGCTATAAATGTAAATTCGAATAAAAATAAAACAAAGATAGAATCATCTGGACTTTTGTTTACTGAATTTCTGCATGCATGCACACACACACACACACACACGCACGCACAGAGAAAGAGAGAATGATTATCCAGTTTCACCAGTGAACCAGGAGCAAAAGCAGACCCTGTTATTGCTTGAAACAATGTTTTATTTTAAATCACATTTTTCAAATATGTAATCTCACCAAACAGTGTGAACTCATTAAGAGTGTAGAACTGCTGCATTTTATGCTTCTAAGGGTATTTCATTAAATCCCTACTCTAATTTCATGAACGCTAATTTATACTTGTACTTAGAGCATAATTCTGTAACACTGGTAAATCTCATATATTTGAAGAAGCCTACAAAAATTTATATATTTAATGAAAAAGTGACAGATAATGCTGTAAACATCTTCCTTCATCCATGAAGTTGGCATAGAGTATCAATTCATGTCCTCTCTCTCTCTCCAGCAGCAGAAGTGCAATTCCTCGCAAATAAGTGAGATCTAATTCAAAAATATTGAAGCCCTTTCGAAGATGAGATTTTAAACATTATAACTATCTAGGGCAAGGATTCTCAACCTTGGCAACTTTAAGCTATGTAGACTTCAACTCCCAGAATTCCCCAGCCAGCCTTATTACAATAGGACGTAGGGCAATTCCAAAAACCTTAGACTGTCTACTATTGACCTCACCCTTTTCCTAAGAGGTCTGTAGGGGGCGTGCATAAGCGCACCAATGTGCCCACCGTCCCTGTCCTATTGTTTCTTTTATTTTTCTTATATGTATCCATGTATTCATAACTATATTTATACTTATATCTATTATCTTGTAAGCAATTGACAAATCAAATAAATAAATAAAAAATAAATAAATAAATTGTCAACGGTTCAGTGGCTATTTGTCATAGATCAGCAAGGCTTTGATTCTCAAATACAAAGTAATAATGAGGATGATTTCAACAACAACATCTACCTACCCCAGGTCCTTTGATTTGATAGGTGGACAAAGATGCCAAATCCAGTCTAAATATCTGGATGACTGTGTGATCAACTGTCATCATCATTACCATAGTTTTCCTCTCTGGCAAATGAAGCGATTGAAATGTAGACAGCTAATTGAATGTGCATACAAAAATGAATTGTGAAAAATATGAAACATTAGGAACAAAAAAAATTGATTGTATTCCCAGGGGATCCTAATCCTGTTCCGGTAATACATGCTGTGATGTCAATAAAGACTCAGTTGATCATGGGTACTGCATGATAGCTGCAACAGAGACATTTTGTATGTCACTTGAGCAGGATTAAATTGTTGCTTAATTATACTTCTCAGACTGATGGACTTATGAGTACTTCTTATCTTTTTATTTTAATTGTTCATTCTTATCTTTTTATTTTAATTGTTCATATTACTGATGTTTGTAAAAAAATGCAAGAAAAATCCCTATATGATACATCATTGTAATGGTAAACATTCTACATAATATTGCTCAATATGTCCAATATATTTATACAATTATCTTTTTTTAACCTACTAGAATCTGTATAAATGGTCTGTATTTCATTATGCTTGTTCATGCAAACTTTGCGTCTATAGGCAATCTGCTCATAAATGGCAAATGCAATCAGATCTTCAATCCATTGTCTGAAAGGGCCATAAATTTATCTTTTCAATTCTGCAATATCAGTTTTTTGGTCATAGTAAGGGCATGGAGAATCCATTTACCTTGTACAATGGTCAGATTCCATGTACTAGGTATGTAGTGTAAGAGAATAATATCCTCTGAGAATTTTAGCTTTTGTCACACAATCATATTGATATAATCCACCTCTTTCTCCCAACACTTGGTAAGTACAGAATATTAAAAAAAAACATGTGTTTTAAAGAAGCAATATCCTTATTACATCTCCCAAAACTGCTTTTTTTTACAGTCCTTTTTTATACAAATGCAATGGAGTCTAATAAATCCTAAATATTATTTTGTGTATAAGTAATTTGAGATCTCTTGACACTCTTTCTATCAAAGTTAAGACATTTTCTTATGTAGACAATACTCTCATACTTTATTACACTCATTTCTTAGCATCTGCCTACCAAATTGATTTATTGATCACAAATATCTATGAAAACTAATAGTAGCTGTTTTTTGTTTTAAAGGATTTAAGTAATTGTTCTAGTATCATGTGTGTCTCAAAAGCTGCAAATGTTGCTGATCCAAACAATGTTAACAAATTTTGTGATTGTCAGTATTGCCATTTGATCATTCCTGATAAATATTCATCTCTTAACACAGAGCATGGTGAACTTTCATCTTCATCGTCTATTGATCTAAAGTCAATATCTCCACTTCCATCCAATTTTTCCATATCATCATCTTTTTCCCAATTTTCAAAGTTGCATTTTCCCATAAAGTCAATTGGAATTGAAAGGGTTGAATTTCTTTTTTTTACTAGACATTACATTCCATATTCTCCCAATCAATGAAATTATTTCCAGAGATACTAGACTTTTAGTATATTTAGATCTTAATACTATGTATCCAATAAAATTCCAGTTATATTTAATTTTATTACACCTAGATATAAGCTGAAAAGCCAGTTTGATGCAGTAGTTACTTAGCTTACATCAAGTAGACAGAATCTTGCCAGACTAAATCTTTGCTACTCTCACCTCAGCGGATATAGCCTGAGAGGTTTTAGGGAGTGGTTATCCTATCTCTTGGCAGCTAAAAAGACCAAAGACCCATCTAGTTCTGGGGTGTATTGCTTCTTATCTCGCCCCTTTCCTCTTTGAAAAGTTCTCCTCCTCTTTTCCTCCCTCCTGTGGTCCATCACCACTTTCTCCTTTGTATACACCATTCCTTGTACAGACAGATGAAGCCAACAGATGCTTTAATAACTATAAATAACACACAAATAACACACTAGAAAAAAAAAATAGGGATAACATTTCTCCATTGGATTTAGAAAAGGGATTTGTTAGCGTTACTGGATCAGGGATTTTTGAGAAGAGACAAAAAAAAATGTAAAAAATGTGAAAGTACACAAAATTCAATCATGAAGGAGGGGGTCGCCATAGTACCTCTGAAAACAGGTCATAATTAAGTTTTGGGGGATCCATTGTAACTTTGATCAGTTATTAAGCAACCAGTCATAGTGGACAACTACCTGAATTCGCCTTAATGGCATGTGACTACCTCTGAAGACCATCTGCCAGTTGGTTGGCTACTTTGAAGTCAGGCTGATGGGATAGAAGGACCAGGGTCCAATTCAGCAGGATGGAGTTTTTTCTGATGAAAAGAAATATAATTTTTATTATCCTGTTTTTATCAAAGAAAACAATTGGATGACTGAACCTGCCTGACCAGATAGCCTATTCAGTACAGGTGCCTTCCATGTATCATGATCTTGAGGACAGGACAGTATTTGCATTCAGATATAGTCCTTTTAAAGACTATTTCATAAAACATCCAAATAAATGCTAGAGTACAATATGCAAAGAATACATCTAATTTTCCAGTGGCAGGTTTTGCATAAAAGCCCACTCACAAATCTAAATTTGCAAATTACCAAATTGGAAAAATCTTTAAAGCAAACATTTTTTAAAAAAATAACTAAATTTATAACAGAAGCTGGCTTGGTATCACATAGAGGAGTGGTACCTGTAATATCAGCAAGCCAGTGACTATAATTTCTGTAGCTCTTTTGCATTTTTATTAAACTATTTTTTTAAAAGATCAATATAAGAGATTGATAGGGAAATATATGTACGAACCACTTTGTGGTGTTGCACTGTTGTTTTTATTTAAAAGGAAAATCTTCCTCAAAATGAAGAATTTATTCCCTTGGTAGTAATTCTGCCACTCTGTAAACTAGCCAATTTCAGGCACCTTAGTTGAAAAAGTTTTGCTAGATGATGCACTACTTCACCAATTAAAGGTCACGGACACAAGGATTTTAATAGTGTATAGATGTATAAGGAATCTGTAATATTTTGCAGACGCTCGGGTCTTCAAAAAAGCAAGAAAAGCTGCAAGTGTAAACTGATAAAATACATTTTAGGTTCAATTACTTCAAAGCCCTACAATAGAAAGGTACACATACTTTGGGGGGGGGGGGAAGGGGGGTAACAAAGTTGCTGTCTTGCAAAGAACTCGGTTAGGAGCAACATCTTAGCTTTGATTTTGTTAGCCTCACTGTAGACTCTGTAGAAGTGCTTTTAACTAACAGGAAACAGGAAAGCTCTGAATATCAGCAGTGTAATTTTATATTCCAGACATCAGACAAGAAAAGCTGGTCCAATTATTTATTTATCTCTGCCTCCACCTCTCCGTTAATCAGCATTCCTAATATTGTCCTGCATATGATTTTGTGTATATAAATGGAGATACGGATTTGGAAGATGAAGTAAGACAACAGCTGAGAACAAGTCTTAATTTTCCACAGAAGTTTAATTGACCCAATAGGGACATACCTTTCAGAGTGCTGGCTCAAGTCTGAGAACTTTAACTGGCAAGGAGAAAGGTCTTCCTCATCACCTGTTACCTGATTGTTTCTGGTATGAATGGCCAAAGTGGAACTGTGAGCTTTTTTTACATGCAAAGGATGAATTCTAACAATGGATTGTGGACCATCTCTCTGAAGAATATACTTCCAGTGCATGATTGCATGAGACTGCAGGTAGTCCTCAACTTAGAATTGCAATCGAGCCCAACACTTCTGGGGCTCAGCAAGACAGTTGCTACGTGAGTTTTCTCCCATTTTACAATCTTTCCTGCCACAGTTGTTAAGTGAATCACTGCAGTTGCTAAGTTATTTGACACGATTGGTAAGCGAGTGGCTTCCCCATTGACTTTGCTTGTCAGAAGATCACAAAAGGGGATCACATGGCCCTGGGACACTGCAACAGTCACCAATACATGCTAGTTGCCAAGTGTCCAAATTCTAATCATGTGTGAGGATACTGCAACAGTCATAAAATGGCCATGACACTTTTTTCAAGGCCCTTGTAACTTCAAACGGTCACTAAATGAATGGTTGTAACTCAAGGACTACCTCTATGATATTCATCTGTCCAAACAAGCCATCATCAGAAAACGGCATTGTAATAATTCCAAAGGTCCAGGTTGCACTACTGCATAAAAAAAAAAAAAAAAACAGTATTGTAAATATTGTTTTCTGCTGGATCTTGCTCCTATCCATATAACCAATTAATAAGAGCCAACTTTTGTAATATTATTCAAAACAGTTTTAAGCCAGCAAGCATCTTGATAGGGGAATTGTTCAGGTTCTAGTATCCTGAATTCATATTTAGAAAATTGCAGTATAATTGCAATCAAGTCCTTGCACTGCATCTAATTGTCATAATTTTGGTCAAATGGATGGTATTTGTGTTGTTTTTTGAATCTGAATTTGTGCAATTCAGCTTAGCTAGAATGTTATCTCTCTTTTTCTCTCTCTCTCCTTCTCCCTCTCCCTCTCTCTCTTCCCCTCCCTCCCTCCCTCTTTCTCTCCCTCTCTCTTTCTGCACATGTTTGCCCCTTAAGGCTTTTCCTGCCCATTTCTCTGCTTCCCTGCAGCACCCTGTGGTTTCCCTTTTTCCTAATTTCTCAATTTCATTATTATTGGTATCTGGACTCATGCAGAACTGTAAGAAGAGAATGGATCCCTTAGTGTAAACTTTCTGACAGAAGTATACTAGCAACTGAAAGGAAAGAAAGTCTCGTTTATTTCATTCATTGCTTTGTGTCACTCATCAATCGAACAGGAGACAACTTATTTCATTTCTGTGACACAGTATGATGGACTTGTGTTGCAGCCTTGAATTATTTTGAGAACTTCAATTTCTCAAGCTGAAAGCTTGAGCATCCCATGCTTGGAAGGACTATTGATCTGATGAAGATGGACAGCTCACGAGGAACTGATACATTAGAGCCCTTTATACTGACCATTTTAGAAGGTAGATTTTCTCAGTGTGTGTTGGCATTATTTTTTTCCTTATTCTTCCCTCTCCCTCCTTTTGATGTATTATATTTCATCCTGTCATTAAGTTTAAATTTTAAAAATGAGAATTGGAATGATTTTTAATCGTACATTTGAAAATGTTTAATTTGATTGGAATAAAACAATAGGGTTCAGAAACTGACAATGGGTAGGTTCTACCTACAGAAATATATCTGTTCAAGAGGTTAGTGAAAAGTAAACCTTTGCAGATTTATCTGTTTTTCTATAGCTCAGATGTCTCCAAACTTGGCAACTTTAGGACTTGTGGACTTCAACTCCCAGAATTCTCCAGCCAACTATGCTGGCTGGAGAATTCTGGGAGTTGAGGTCCACAAGCCTTAAGGTTGCCAAGTTTGGGGACCCCTACTATAGCTCCTTGCATCTATCTCTACTCTACTTTGATAATTTCCTAGAGAACAATTTGATATAGGAAAGGGGAACTATCCCTCTGTAACATCAAGACTTTGAAGAGTAAACAATTGAGAATAAAATTTGTGGACCAAGTCCACATCTATCGCATCATTGAAAGTCTAAACCACAATAACTAGTAGGTTTCATCAGTTCATCATTTCAATGTCCTGACCTATTGTCATAACAGAAAGATCCACCTTTTAGTGTCACTGAATGAAATCCTCTTTCCGTAGCAGGTATGGTGGATCTTCCCCCCCCCCTTCCTTCCTTCCTTCCTTCCTTCCTTCCTTCCTTCCTTCCTTCCTTCCTTCCTTCCTTCCTTCCTTCCTTCCTTCCTTCCTTTAGAATTAGAATTCTTTTTATTGGCCAAGTGTGATTGGACACACAAGGAATTTGTCTTGGCGCAAATGCTCTCTGTATACATAAAAGAAAAGATACATTTGTCAAGAATCATAAGGTACAATACTTACTGATAGTCATAGGATACAATAAGCAATCAAATCATATTAGGAAACAGTCAATATAAATCCTTCCTTTCTTCCTTCCCAGTACATATTCACTTCTGTTCTTAATTCAGAATACAGCTTCTTGTAATCTAGATTTTTCCCAGCCTAGCAGCTCCCTAGATATGCAAGAACTTTTAAAACCTAAATTACAAGGTAGCATTGTCCAAAACAAAACTGGAAGTTGTAGTCCCAGTTCAGACTACAGTTAGGATAAGCTGATCTAGTCCTAAAGAAATACCATTCAAAGAATGCTCTATGCTGAGCGATGACTAAAGCATGTTAACAGAAGCTTAGGCGGAGCAGTTGCCTAGTATTAAAAGGGCCGCGGAGATCAAAATAATGTTGGCAATGATTATGCTTATTGAACAGGACAGTGCAATAAAGATTTCAGATGTCATGTTGACTCGTCACTACAATGAACTAGATCCTCCCTAGTGGTGTTAATTGGAACTGTTACTTTTGGGGAAAAGTTTGACTGGGCTACTCAGTGCAGTTTAATCCCAGGAACATCTGCATCAGATTGCAGGCTAAATCTCTCTCTTTTTCCCCCTTTCTCTTCTTGACAGAAGACATTAGTGTCTAATTCATACAAGCATACAGAGCATTTGCTTTCTCTAAACTTGATGAGTAGCAGCTGAACATGTAAGCTGACTCCACTTCAAACTGTTACATTTGAGAGGCTGCCCAGCTGATAGCCATATTGCATTACTATATTAGATCCTGGAGGTTAGCCTTGTGATTCAGTTGAGATCTCTATCCTCTCTTTCTTAAACTATGAAACATCCTTAGCATGGTCAGAGGTATGGGTGGCTTATCATGGGTTGGGTAACTTACTCTCTCTCTCTCTCTCTCTTTCCCCACCCCACCTCCACCCCTTTGTTCTTGCTTCCAAGAGCCAGATGGGTTGTGGCAATGATATGAGAATATCAACAGATGGGTCATAGTATCAACTTTTCAGGGGCCTTTGTGCTCTTCCCTCTATTAGAACTATGGTGGGTATAATGCCTTAGTGGGTTTGGAGCTTATTTTATTTTTTTAAAATGCTAAATGTTGATCACAAAGACAGTGGTGCTATAAGAATGCAAGTGATTTTGGAGCCATCATTGTCCTTAGGAGATCAAATTCTGCCTTAGGAAATCAGATTCTTGACTTGCATCACCAATGCAATTTTAAATTTTCAACTATTACACCTAGAAGGAGAATAGTGCTTAGCAATAGCACTTAGCTATGGGTGTCAAGCTCATGGTATCATGTTGCCACCATCGTGGAGCTGGGATAGGCATGGCCTGCATCCAGCCTGTGGACTGCCATTTGACACCCCTAACTGAGACTTATATACCACTTCACAGTAGTCTCTAAGTAGTTTACAGAGTCAGCATATTGCCCTCAACAACCTGGATCTTCATTTTACTGATCTTAAAAAGATGAAAGGCTGAGTCAACCTTGAGCTGGTCATGATTGAACTGTTTGCTGTTGGCAGAATTAACCAACAATACTGCATCCCAACCATTGTGCCAATCTAAGAAGACATTAGGCCAGGGAAGCCATATTTTAAAAAGAGTGAAGCTGCAGTTCTTTTGTGTGAGTGTGTGTGTGTGTGTGTGTGTGTGTGTGTGTGTGTAAAATCCTAACCTTAACCCTAACCCCAAGGCTGTTTTTGGCATAGCCTTGGGTGAACCCAACCACTGTAGGTTCTAATCACTTTATATATTCCATACACCATTTTGAATGGTACAAGTAATGGCCGCACAGTAAATTCTCAAACTCAAACTCATCTTGTGGTTGCTTTTGGACAGATCATGGTATCATTCTGGATTCAGAGGGTTAGAAGCAGGAGACCTTGTTTTGTGTGGCTCTCTTATGTTTTCCAAGATTGGTTTCAGACAGTTCTGCTCTCTCTCTCTCTCTCTCTCTCTCTCTCTCTCTCTCTCTCTCTCTCTCTCTCTCTCCCTCCCTCCCTCCCTCCCTCCCTCCCTCTCTGTCTCTCTCCATGCAGAAGGGGGGCAGAGAATCTAGCCATACCTTCCACCTCTCTAGGAAACCATAGGATTCTTGTCTCTCCTCCTATCTGTGCGAGGAAGCTGTGTGAGGTCATCTGATAAGGATTAGGGCTGGGTATGCTAACATTAGTCAGTTAATATTAATAATCCAAGCTGATCAAATGATGGTTTTCTGAAAATTATAGGTTTTTTTAATAGGGGGTCTATAGGCTTTGGGCCTCTGGGAATGGATCCAGATCAGGTTTAATTTTGACAAGACCAAGTGCCTGTGAGTCTGGAGACTTACTATCTTTGATTCTGAATGGGTTAATAATCCGTCAGACAGAATAATTATTTAATTTGGAGAGCCAATGATATTCTACTGTTGGTAGTCCCATTGTCTGTCTGTCTGTCTCTCTTTCTCCCTCTTTCTCTCTCTCTCCCTCTCTCTGTGTGTGTGTGTCTATCTCTGTTTTTGTCTCTCTCTCTCTCTCTCTCTCTCTCTCTCTTTCCTAATAAATCAAAATAAGAAAAAAAACCCAAGCAAACAAATAAAATATCCATGATTTTTTAACTTCCCAGCACGCCAGTAGTCCTTGGGATTCCCTGGCCTCTCCCATCCAAGTGCTTGCTAGATTTATCCTACTTAACTTTTTAAGATTACTTAGGCAAATTTGGTAGCAAATTGAAGCTGGTTTCTGAAAAATGTATATAATGGGTTTCATACTGAATATTGTTGCTATCACTTTCTTATCTATTTAGTTTAATGGTAGCTGAAAGGCAATGCATAAATGAAAGACTTCATTTTCATAGCGGTTATATAAATTTCCATTTAAACTTTTACAATAATAGGAATACCAGGTCAGTGTCACCATTAGTTTTGCTGGAGCAGCATTGGTCTGGTGGGAACAACTTCAGGTCATGAAGAAACAGTTTAGCCCTGTCCTTGCATTCACCATGTCATGTCACAAATGGAAAATGTTTTCGTTCACAAATGAAGAGTTTTATTCATAGGATTTCTAATATTCATTTCATCAGTACAGTTTCACTTTTATGACCTGTACAAAAGTATACCTGATATTCTAATCAATCAATTTTCACTGTTGACTGCATGTTCAGAACTGGGCTTTTGAACTAAATTCTGTAACTTCTCAAAATACTATATCCTATCTTCTACATTCTACTCTACTCTTTATTCCGAGGGTCTTCAAACTTGGCAAGTTTAGGACTTGTGGACTTCAACTCTCAGAATTCCTGAGCTAACATGACTGGAGCAGAAATTCTGGGAGTTGAAATCTACAAGTCTTAAAGCTGTCAGGTTTGAAGACCCCAGCTTTATTCCATTCCATTCCCATCCACACATTCACAGTTGATCTAGAAATGTATCAGACGTCTTCTATCTCCAGTTAAAATTCAGGAAAGCAATCATAAGAATTTCTAAACACCTCGGGATCTCCAGTGAATTGAAATTTTAAAATACCTGCCAGGATCAGGCCCATATTATTTACATGTCAAGCGGGTCAGAGACTGAAATGTAAAATATTACAGAGTCAGTTATAAAAACGTTTCTGATTGAAATGGCACGTGTTCTAACAAAAAAAAAAATATTGCATCCTGAAAGCATTTTTGACAAGCTTCCACTTTGGAGGTTAATGGCAACATCTGAGGTGTGGGTGTTGGAATAAGTGAAAAATTGGCAGCGAGTACTGAAGACAGAGCGGGGGGAAAAAAGGAAAGAAAAAATGAACCGGGAAAAGCAGAGTCATTGTCGGATGATACAGCACTCATAAGGAAAGAAAACAGTGCAACACCTCAGTGCCAGATGCAAAAAGATTCAGATTAGTCAAAGGGAAAAAGATGCAAAAGAGACTATTCCACGCAGATAAATTAAAACGCTATCGCCATTATTGTCAGACAGTGTTTTTCATCATAAATGGAATCTTTACAGGGATGTATTCCGTGCAGGGTTGATAATGATGTATTAGATTTTAAATGGGAAACGAACCTTCTTGGTTTATTATTTCTTCTTTTCGAGGCAAGGATGAAGAAATGGCATGTTCCTTTCATTTCCACGTAAACTGTAAGAGTATTGCTTTAGAGGCAGGGCAAGTTGATGGCTCTAAAATTTGAATAAGTAGGCATTTGGAAAAAGTGGGGTTGCAAACTGGGCCAAATTGCATCTGGAAAGACCATGAATTTGGGTCACAGGCTTATGAATAAATGAATCTGGGCTATGGATGTTTCCCTCTGAACAAGTCCTGAATAAGGTTTTAATATTCACCATGAGATATCAAGCTAAAAAATGCAGTCCATTGAGATCTCACTGTGTAAGAATTGTACTTCCCAAAAATGGGACAATCAGATATTGGTGAAATAGTTCTATGAAGCCATATCTATTTCTTTTTTTCCTCTTTGGAAGAAAATATTCTGCTTAGCACTGAATCCCAGTGCTATCACTTCAGCTTTTTTCTTGAGTTCATTTGCTTTTAGTAAAATATTTTTCCTTTCAATCTAACTTTCACAAACAAATAGACCATTCCCAAAGAATACTTCTGATGAACTTCATTAGTTGTCCACAAAACTTTAGTTACTTGCTTAATTACTTACTTCACAGTACTCCTATTTTTAGGATGAACAGCAAGATCTGCCTAACACTGGGGTCTGATTTGTGACTAAACGTACAAGGATTGTGTCATTACTTATTTTCTTTTCATCCAATCTTTTTGTTTTTATAAACAAAGAAATCTTTCTGAAATAGCTAATAATCCGTTAAAGAAATTCATAAGCAATTTCCGATTTTAGTGGTGAGACTTTCTTTATTGTTTCCTCATGCTTCCGAGTTCCCCAAATCTGTTCCAGAAGGTTCTACAAATATCTGAAGCATATTTGCCACGGCAGCACAGCTGTCCATAGAGGTTAAAGGATGCGGACAAAAAGGGGCAAGAAGACAGCTAAGACCATGTGATGCATACCTTCACACCTTTGTGCATTTGTATCTCATTGCAGCATATACAAAGGGTTTTAGGGTTTTAGTTATGCAGTTGGGCCTACCACATTGGCCTCATCTGAAGTGGCAGCACCTGAAATGGAATCTCTTCTAAAGGAAGATGCTGTTCCATCAGTGAACAAATCCCACCAGATGTCAACTTTCATTGGAAACTTGAGATTATGGGGGAAAAAAACATTTAAAACAGAATAGCCAATTAAACAAAAAGAAAAAAAAATAGTAGAATAAACTCAGACATGAGGGGATTAATAAATAGCAGCAATTGCCACATGGGCCTAGCATAAACCCTGAGCTAAGCTATACTTGTCTTAATTTCTAGAAGACATCTCAATGTTTTTGAGATGTACTGTATTTGACTTTGAAGGTCTTGCTGCAAACAAGTAATTCTCCATGTGCTATATACTACTAATTGTAGATCACAAATAAGCCGTTTTATGTCCTAATGTGTTTATATAAACATAGATAATATAACCTGACTCTCACACCCCATTATAGCATGTTAGGCTTGATTAAATCACCATTGGCTGAATTGGAACAGCACCCTTTGGTTTCAGTACAACCAGAAATGAAACCAATGGAAAGCCATGGTTTCCAGTTCTAGTAAAGGTAATTCATTAATCCCCTTCAAGCATCGTTCTAGGTTTTGAAGAAAGATAAAAGTTTCATGTCTTATTTTAATTTATTCATGTGTATCGCTTACAACTTGCCTTTCTGCCCATAAGATATTCCATGAAGAGGATACTAAATGCATGAATTCATAGATTCAACATAGAGGGCTTAAATGCCGTAAGGCTGGTTAACAGCCCTGGAAGGTCCTAGCTGAAATGGTCAGGTGAGTCTCCTGCATTTTTGACATTAGTGGAAGTTCAAGTTTCTTGTGTTTGTTTATTTGCCTTTGCATCTCTCATTCTTCGAGCAGCACCTATAAGCAAAGGGGTGAAGCCCAAAAATAAACCAATGTACTAAACCCCAAATATGCCAAGAAATAAACTCTTCTCTGCTTTGGGGTCAGTGGAAAAGGAGTGTTTGTCTACAGATAAGGTTGAATAAGGGCATAATTTCCAACGCAAGAGTTTTCCAAAGGGGCAGTCACAGATGGAAACAGCCCTGGTTTCATTTTTCTAAAGACGGTATCTTCTTGGCAGTTGCAAGAGTGTGCAACTATTTTTAGTCTCATTAATTATGTTTTTTAAAGGAAAGTGGGGAGGGGAAGCAATGCCAAAAGAGAGAGGGAGATTTTGTGTATCCGTTTTATTCCTAGAAGTTACTTAGCCACACGTCAAAGAACAACCCGTAAAGAAATTTAGAACTAACTTTGGATATGGAGGGGGCGGGGAAGGAGCAGCAGGTTAGAAAAGTTCCAAGGAGTAAACTTAACAGAGCCTTCCTTGATTTTATCTTGATATCAGATGAGAAAGAGAGAAACCTGGACAGATTTCTAAGATATTCTACCTTACTTCAACTAAAAAAGAAGAAGAAGCCTTCCTCGAACCCCATGCCTGTTTGTTCACTTGACCTATCTAGAAGAGTTGACACAAACTTAGTGTTTAATGCTTTCTCTTGCTAAGCATGGGAATGGCTGTCTCCTGGCATGTGGCTTTGTACTGTAGCATTTTTTTTTAAAAAAAAAATGGAGAGCATCACATCATTTAAGAAGAATGTTAAGGAGTTTCCTCATCCCTATGTAATTTTTAAACAAGCAAGCTTGGTTGAATAATACTTGGAGAAAGTGAGGCCCTTACAAACGAAGACAGTTACTAGATCGATAGGCAGGGAAATAGTATCTGCCTGGCCAGTTTAACCTGGCAGGATTGGCACACTCTGAGTTCCACCAATTAAGCAATGCAATCTGTATGAATTGATACCCCTTTCTTCCCTTCTGTTCCCCTCCTGGCTTGTTTTCTTCACTTCTCCTGGCTTGTTTTTCTTCTTTTCTTTCGTGTTGTTTTTGTGCTTTTTGTAACAGTTATAAGCTACCCTGGGCTAACTGAGAGTCGAGGAGCATCTAAATTTAATCTATTGTTGTTGGTCACATAATCAGCCAGATGTTTAAACATTTTTGTCCACCAGGGGTGGGATTCTACCAGTTTCGACCAGTTCTATAGAACCAGTTATTATGATTCTGTGCAGTTCAGAGAACCAGAAAATCGTGCCCCTGGCTGGCCCTGCTCCTCTCTGCATGGCCCTCCCCTGCCCACCCAGTCAGTCCTTATTGCACATGCACAACATTGTGTGCACGCCTGACACCGCTGACTGCATTCTTCTCTGCCTAGTCGCTCCTTAAGGTATTTCTTTCTTTTTTCCCTCCTGACAATCAGCTGCTCCTATGATCAGCTATGCTGGGATTCCTCCCTCTTACTTAATGCTTCACCCAGGAGGCTTCCCTGAGGCCCAGGAAGGCCAAAAATGGAGAGGGCACAGTACCCCCTGCCGCCTCTATTTTTTGCCTTCCTGGGACCCCAGGAGCAAAAAATGCCCCCTCCTGCACCTCAGGGGAGCCTCCTGGGGGACATTTTTGCTCCCAGAAGGCTTCTCTGGGGCCCAGAATTCCCCAAAACGGAGCACAGGGGGTTGCTGGATTCCCCACTATGCTCAGTTTTTTTTTCCTTCCTGAGCCCCAGGAAAGCTTCCTGGGAGCAAAAGTGCCCCCCCCCCAAGGCTTCCCTGGGGCCCAGAAGGCCCAACAACAGGAGGGGGGGCTGCTACAAAAAGAAGAAAAAAAAGAAGCCACTCCCTCCCAGTCACATGGCCATGCCCACCTAGTCATACCCACAGAACCGGTTGTTACAAAATTTGAATCCCACCCCTGTTGTCCACCTATTGAGCCTTCCTATTAAAAACCTGGGGTAGCCAATTTATTTATTTATTTAAAACTTTTATATGACTGCCGATCTTCTAGCCAACTTCAGGCAGCTCCTAATCAAAAGTTAAAACAACATAAAAAACCATATTAAAACTATCGAACTAAACATATAAAAACAACAAAAAAGCAGGGGTCAAGTCAAGAGGCCAACAGGCAGTTACCTCATCTTATTGCGGTGCTAGGGAGAAAACCTGGATCTTCAGTGCTTTAGGAAGGCTAGGAGGGTAAAGGCTGCTGACCTTCAGGGGACAGTGTGTTCCATTTGGTTAGTGGCTGCCATGGAAAAGACATGCTTCCCAGCTCCCATCCGATGGCAATATTTAGGGGAAGGGGCCTTTAATAATGTTAAAGGTATTATAAATACCAAGGGAGGCATCTACAGGCATGTGGATGCTTGTAGGCACCACACAGGGCTGCAGGGTTGCGGTGGGTGATATCTGGTGATCAATTTGAGGCTGTTCACAGATGCAGTTGGATTCCAGATGCACAGTAAACCTGGAAAGCCACATATTTTCTGTCCATGATCTATACCTATACATTAAATATTCTTTCTTAAGCAGAGATAATCAGATTCAATCTGCTATATTTTTTTTCCCTCTTAACACTAAGGAAATGCCAAGGCAGCAACTGGCAAGCCACATTTTTCATACACACTCCAATTTTAATGGAGATGGTTTTCAAGAAAGTGTCTAAGAGCTTATGTGCATATTATTTCTCCCTTCTGGATGTTGAACCAACTGCTCTTTTCTAGGTGGATGTTCGAAAGTGAATAAAATCTCAGAAGGTAAAAGAATTTGCAAAAGACCAACCTAAATCTTTTCCGGAGATATTCTGCAAGGCTGAAAGTCCCCTTGTCTGCCCATAACCCACCCTCCCTACTTCCATTTGCCTTTTTTTTCTGAGATTCCTAGCATCAAATCATCCATGCCACAATCCTCTCCTGCTCTCAGCTGAGTAATTCAGCTTTTATTTACCAAGAAGTATTCATTACGATGAAAAGACACTCGCTACAATATTCGGCAGCACCATTGTTGGTCCATATACTATATTAATTGAAGTGATGTGGAATGGAGAAAGTACAAGACTAAGACTCTGGCAGGATTTATAGCAGTGAATAACCCTGGACTGAATGTCGTTCCCCAAACGCTTTTTTATGTTTGTTAAAAAAAAAAAAGAAGAAGAAGAATAGAGTTTTCTCTCTGAAGAAATAAATCTGCACATTTGATGGGAGAAAAAAAACAACAGTGTGGCTCATGATACACCCTTGGTATTATTTCTGGGAATTCTACAGCTGGATCGCATAGCCTAGTTAAAATATTATAATTTACTTCACTGCACGCACAGGCGATTTGGAGTCAAAACTGCCACTTACTACATGGGTTGAAAAACAATGACTTCCCTGCTACTGGAAACATCAAAGGTACTTTTTGCACTGCTCTCTCTTCTCTCTCTCTCAAGGCCTCCTGGGAAAAAAAAAACCTGACTCATAATCTTTCCATTGGTTACTAGAGTGCTACGGAGAGGTAGGGTGGGCTGTGGGGGAGATCAGATTCTGCTACAGTACTTCTGGGGGGGAAAAAAACCTCCACCAGCAGAATGGATTGAAAAATTGAAGCATGACTAAAATGTACATTCCCCACTAGTCAGTGAATTTTGCTCCCGATTTGTCACTGCCACCTTGGAGACCGGTGAGTATTAATAATGCATGGATGCTAGGAATGTATTAGCAACTAACCTTGTGAAGAAAATCAGCTGGGGACTCAGAAGGGCTGCTTTAAAAAAAAAAAAAAAGACAAAGCATAAAAGAGGAAGGGAAGGAGACAGAAACAAATCACAACAAACAAACTAACGCTGAGAGTCAGGACTCTTATTTATCGAAGATAATCGTCAGGTAGGGCGGCAACTATGCATCATCGCGAGCACAGGATGGGAGTCCTGCAACGGAGGGATAATTGAGTTCATTGATCAAATTCAGGGAAATCTCTCCTGCTTGCTGAGCAAAAGATTTGAGCCCACCTTCCTCTAATTTCAGAAATTCCTGGAACGGCCATTGATACCTCTGCGTGTAAAATGACCGGTACATCTGGGAACTTGGTCTTAAGAAATGCATTGGTCTTCATGTTGTACCTGAGAGTAAAGTGGTGACCCTTCTCCCTTGTTATATTAGCCATTGGTGTTCCGATTCCTTCTGAGACAGTTGTTTAAGATCAAGAATACAAATCGGGATGCAAAATAAATCCTCTTTCATTTTGTCTGTGTATTTGTTGTGAAAACTAAAATACTGTATATAGAATAAATTACCCTTTGATAAAAACAAACCCAGAATAATGTCTATGGAGATTCTCAGTCAGCCACGTCAGGATTGCCCCAAAGGCGCTTTTTCAAGAAGTAACTGGACTTCCTTTGTTTTTCCCTTGAAGACATTTTACTTCTCATTCAAGAAGCTTCTTCAGTTCTGACTCAGAGAAAATTCAGTTGCCACTTGAAAAAGCACCCTTTGGGACAAACCCAGAATAATTTAATTCTGACTCTGATTTTTCCCTTACTGGATGACAATTATTTGTAAATGTTTATGGCACAATTCACAAATGTAGTAATACAATGATTATGGATATGATTCAGAACTATTTTAGCCAGTTTACTTACACAGAAATGCTCTCCATCATATCGATTCTACACCAAATAATTTAATAACCACTGATCTGTGTCATTTTGTCACAGTGAGGTTACATAAGTTCAGGGGTGGGATTCTACCAGTTCTACCTCTGTGGAACTGGTAGTTCTGAAGAGCAGCAGACAGAGAACATACATAGAACCGGTTCTAAGTTTGCTGTTCTTTTGGCCCACCCGCCTGCCCAGGCTCTTATCTGACCTTTATTTCCTGCTTTTTCAACCGCAGCTGCTTTGCGTGGTGTAGCTGAGGTTGAAAAAGCAGGAAAAAAGGTGGCATTTCAAATTGCTGCACACTTGCACGCAGCACTGCTCAGCTGTCTGGGCAGCTCAGCAGGTCGTAAATTGCACTCTCATGACTCATGTGACTCATGAACACAAAGCACGCGTGCACATGTGACGCAGAGGAATTCTGGGAGTTGAAGTCCACAAGTCTTAAACTTGCCAAGTTTGAAGACCCTTGCTCTAGAAAGAGTGCAGAGAAGAGCAATGAAGATGATTAGGGGACTGGAGGCTAAAACATACAGTATAAAGAATGGTTGCTTGGAATTGAGTATGTCTAGTTTGATGAAAAGAAGGACTAGGGGTGACATGATAGCAGTGTTGCAATATCTCAGGGGTTGCCACAAAGAAGAGGGAGTCAAGCTATTCTCCAAAGCACCTGAGGACAGGACAAGAATCAATGGGTGGAAACTGATCAAGGAGAGAAGCAACTTAGAACCAAGGAGAAATTTCCTGACAGTTAGAATAATTAATCAATGGAACAACTGGCATCCAAAAGTTGTGAATGCTCCAACATTGGAAGTTTTTAAGAAGAGATTGAACAACCATTTGTCTGAAGTGGTATAGGACACAAGTGTCAAATGTGACATTTTTCCCTTTAAGGAACTGGGGTGGGTGTGGCCTGCATGTGATGCATCCAGCCCATGGGCCACCAGTTTGACACCCCTGGTATAGGGTTTCCTACTTAAGCAGGGGGTTGGACTAGAAGACCTCAAAGGTCCCTTCCAACTCTGATTCTATTCTATTCTATTCTATTCTATTCCCTTCCATTACATTCCATTCCATTTTTAAAGTTGTAAAGTGTGAGGAACACTGGTCTAAACAGTTGTGATGCAGAGGAGGTAGCCACATTACAAGCTGAACAGCCTCATTGTTTCAACAGAAATACAGGTAGTGGTTGTAATGGCACCGGTCCTCACACTTAAGGTCATTGCAGCTTCTTTATGATTATGTGATCAACATTTGAGAACGTGGCACCTGGCATTTATTTACAATGGTTGCAACTATCCATGATCATCATTTGTCATCTTCCCAGCTGGTTTTTGACAAGCAAAGTAAATGGGGAAAGCTGGAGTCACTTAACAACTATGTGATTCACTTAACAATTGCACAATTCACTTAACAACTTTGGCAAAAAAAAGTTTGTAAAATTGGATGTGACTCATTTAAAAATCACCTTTCTTACCATGGAAATTTTGATGCCAATTGTGGTTGTAAGTGGAGAACTTACCTGAGTACTATCCCAAAAGAATAGAATAGAATAGAATAGAATAGAATAGAATAGAATAGAATAGAATAGAATAGAATAGAATTCTTTATTGGCCAAGTGTGATTGTTTTTTCTGGAGTCCTAATTATCCTCAGAAGTCTGCGTCTGTCCTGTTGGGTTGCAGAACCAAACCAGATAGTTATAGAGGTGCAGATGACAGACTCAATAATTCCTCTGTAGAACTGTATCCGCAGCTCCTTGGGCAATTTGAGCCTTCTGAGTTGGCGCAGAAAGAACATTCTTTGTTGTGCTTTTTTGGTGACGTTTTTGATGTTAGGTGTCCATTTTAGGTCTTGTGATATGATAGAACCTAGAAATTTGAAGGTCTCTACTGTTGATACTGTGTTGCAGGCTTTTGGCAGCATCAGTTACTGAACACAGAGTTTATTCAATTCAAGCAGCATGTTATTAACTTAAAGAGTATTCCCCAGTATATCTCTTTACCTTCTTAGAGGAAAGGCAGGATATAAATACAATAAATATTGTAAGTGTAATGAACTACAACAAACAACTAAACAAGCAAGTAAATAAATAATAACAATCCCCATTCACTTTTTTATTGGATTGTGACTTTCCGGGTCTATTTATCCTTAGTGTCATGGAAACTCTGTTCTTTTTTTACTGGTCTTCGGTAGCTTTTCCACTGCTGCTTCTGATCTCAGAAAAGATAAATTCTGTCTGAGGGTTGGGCTCTTAGGGCTGTGTAATGGCTGTGGGCTGGTTCTGAAAAGAGATGATGAAGTCACATACAATGGGAAGTTTCCCGCTATATTTTCAACTCTACCTGCCAACCGGCAGGTATTGAGAAAGGTCAGTCAGCTGCTCTGAGAAGGTCAGTCTTCAGAGCGATATGCCCAGGGGTGGAATTCTCCCTGTTTGGACCAGTTTGGGCAAACCCCTGGTTCTGATGGCTCTGAATCGGTTTGCTCCGACGAGCATGTGGGCCTACCCGCCCACCCCTGTTCTTTCCTGTGCTTTATTTTGGTTTTTTTAGAGCACAGCTGATTTGCGCCTCAGCTGTTTTATTCAAAGGGGCTGCAGTTGAAGGTAAGTATAAGAGCTTTTTAAAATGTGCAGCGCGGGCATGAAGTGTATGCTCGCTCACTGAACCAGTTCTTACACCGGTTGAATTGCACCACTGAGCATGCCTGAAGATTATAATGAACTCACATTATTCTGGAATGAAGGGAATGATACAGGTGGGTAAGCATGGCTGATGAGCTGTGATCCTAGAGTTAAGTCTGATTGAGTCAGCTTGGATTTCGTCCTAAGGAACCATGCCTGGCCACATGCTGGAACTTAGTCTGCCTCCATTCATGCAATCTAGGAAGAATGCTTCAAAGTCAGCTGAATGATGATAAAATTATTTGGAGTGGTGTTGTGCAGCCGGTAACTATTATTTTAACTATAATTAGCCAAGACAAATATTACGCTTATACCTCCACCCTGATGATTCATTCTTGCCAATAATCTATATTTGTACCGTAAACGCCTGATCTCAAGTGTGTGTGCAAGGGGGGAAACGGGGAAAAAAAAAACAAGCAAACCAAAGCAAGTACTCTTTTCTTCGTCTTTTCTTGAATGTGAAATAAGTATGAAATCATGGCCATGCTTATGAAGGTGATTCTACTGAGGAAGCACAATAGAATTAAGCATACTTTCAGTACTAGAAGTACAGTGGCTCACATGGTTCGGTTGCTGAGTTGGAGGTTGGCAAGCCCACATTCAAGATCCGAGTGCTGCCATGAGGCAGAGTGAGCTCCCGTCCTTCACTCCAGTTCCTGACGGGACATGAAAAGAACTTCTAACTTGGTATTCCCCAGCTCCGGCAACAGTAATGCCACTAGCTAATCCTTTCAACCTGGAAGCACCTCAGTTCTTCTGACATGAGTGCAATGCAATTTCCACTAATCTTGTTCTGGATTACGAGGTTAAATTAGCATGCACTTGTGTATGTGTTTAACTTTTATCAATGATAAGTAGAACAGGAAGAACTGGTCAGGGATCAGAGCTGTGGTCTCTTTTGTTCTGAATTATTTGTAGGAAGAAATAAATAAAAAAATCCATGGTTTGATATTAAAGTGATACTGGAAAAACATGATCTACAATTGTTCTTCTTGGATCAATCTCTGTTATCAGAGATGCTAGCCTAAATGCACCTTTTACGAACTCAAGTGGATGTGCCAGGTGTGCCTAGTCTCAATAAGCATTGCTTGCCCACTCTTATTCCTTTTCTTCTAAGTATAAAATGTAATTAAGCCAAAACATGAGGCAACCTTTGGATCTTACAGTCCAAATTGTGATATGGGACAACCTGGTACTGAGCATCTCTGAGGCACCATTTGACATATGAAATAATCTACCTTTTGCATAAAACAGTTTCATGATTTTCTCATCACTTTTGGAGGAACGAATTCCTAAAATGATGCATTAGCCTTTCGCTTTTGCTTTTACCTCAGATAAAGGTGAAGAAACTAAATCTTAGTCATAGCAAGGCTGAGATCCTACAGGTCTGAAAAATCTGATGATTTTGATAGAAAAATACTATATATCTGAGGCCCATGCAAATGACATCCAGGACCTCTTTTTGCTAGTTTCATTTAATCTCCTAGCTACAGTTGTATCTAGGGAAAATTAATTTGGTCTTAGTGATATCAGTTCAGTAGCCGTATCCATCATTATTTACTATAATATACTCAGTGTGGAGCTGCCTTTAAAGACAGCTGTGGATCAAGCTTCTAAAAAACAAATCAGACTTATATGAGATTTAAGGATCAACCACCAAATTTCTGTTTTCTAAGCAATCAGTAAATAATGTTAGCCAGTTTGGGCAAGTGGTTAAGGTGCTGGCATAAAAATAGGCGACTGTAAGTTCTAGTCATGCCTTGGGCATGAAAGCCAGCTGGGTGAGTTTGGGCCAATCTTTCTCTCAGCCCAACTCACCTCACAGGGTTGTTGTTGTGAGGAAAACAGGAGGAGGAAGTTGTATTAGATATGTTCAATAGCTTGAGTTGTTTATAAAAATAATAAGGGAGGATATTAAACAACCAAATAGATATGTTCACAGGCTACAGCATAGGGTCAATATTGGTTTCATAGATCCTTCCAACTTTCAGAAAAAATATCTTGAAACATTTAACCTTTAATTTATTTTATGATAAATGTTATGACAGGTAAATTGCTACTGCTCTTAAACAAGGTAAAATAGTTTAACTGACAACTTTGTATACTATTCTTTTTATACTATTGGATACTTGATCTTAGAAGAGTGAAGCGTTTGCATTCGAAGTATTGTTTACTTTATTTGTTTATGGGATTTAGTTACTGCTTCAATCTAATAAGAACTGTAGGAAATGTACAACATTCAAATTAGACAAACAACAGCAATAATGCAGTTAATACCCATAATACAAAATCTTAATCTCATCCAGTCATCCATGACTATACTAATCAATTCTCAAAAGTCAGCCAGAAATGTCAATTACCCACATCTTGGAGATTGTATTCCAGAGAACGGACACACTACAAACAAACAAACAAACAAACACCAAGTGTTGTGGTCTCTCCTGTTGGAAGGAACTTTCAGGAGTTCCCTCACTGCCTGGATTAGGTGGGCAAAATCTATCTATCAAGGAATGTCAGTTGTTTATATACCAAACCCTGAGGAATAAAGGGCTTTATAGATTATAACAAGCGCTTGAATTGCCCATGGCAATACACTGGTTGTAATAGAAGAGAATATGTAGCTGCAGAATGAACGGTGGGGTCCTTGTGCTCTCTTAAATTGATTGTTTTCTTGAAGAAGTTTCATTACTCAACTAGATAATATCAAATAGTGCTATAAGGGAGTGGGATTTGCTCTTTAACAAAATAACAGAGGTGGAAGGGACTCTGGAGGTCATCTAGTCCAACCCCCTATTCAAGCAGGAAACCCTACACCATTTCAGACAAATGGTTGTCCTTTTTAAAAACCTCCCATTTTGGAGTCCCCATAACTTCTGGAGGATAGATACACACACACACACACACACACACACACACACACACACACACACACACACACACACATATATATATATATATATATATATATATATATATATATATATATATATATATATATATATTGTGGCAATGCAATCACTCCAGACTGAGGACATATTTAACCCTGCCTTCCAACTCAGCTTGCTCTTGTCTTACATGCAGCAATCAGAGGCAAAGTTTGTCTAAGTCATGACTTCCACCTACTTTTCAGGGGGAGCCATTAGACCAGAAAGATCCCCAGATAGAGAACCCGGTCTATCCTATTCTACAAAACAATGTAGAAAGGCTTTTGCCACAAAGCCTTTAACAAATGCAAGGATTGCCTTTGAAATGACACTTGGCATTGTATCTAAGTTGGGATTCAGAACACCAAAGAACTGCTGCCAACATTTCAGCCAAATTTTCCATTTAAAAATTGTGTTATCATGCAAAAGGGAGGTTCCAAGGTGTTTTGACAAGATAAACTAATCCTTCTTAAGTTCCTGTATATTCATATATTTTTTTTATCCCCGGGTTTCATTTTTTAAATTTTTTTGCAGTGAACTTCCTTGGAGGGAAAATGAAACATTTTCGGGAGATCTCCAACCGCATAAAGCAAAATGCAGTCTCCTAAGAGAGATCAAAAGCCAAGTTTATTAAATTACTCCTCTCTATGTGTAACTCTTTCCAAAGTAGTGGCTCTTCATTATTCCCCAAATTTTAATTGAATTATCTCCTCACTTTCAATTAAAATTGATTTGAGCCAATTGTAAAAAGTATAATTTATATTCTTTGTATTAAAAATGAAAAGTGAAATGCAATTGTCTAAAATAAAAATAAAAACTTGAATTGGTTTAATTGTTACTGTTGTATTGATTAATGTTCTCAAAATTTTTACTGAAATTATTGTCCTTTAACATCCTCCTGGCTGGTTTAATCCAATAATGGTTATGTGTTCTCTCCCATTGTCATGATGAATGTTGGGCAAAAAAATCTGTCCTGTTATTTGAAAGAATGTTTTTCTTACAGCGCTTTTGATTTTTTTTCTTTTCCAACCTTTTCTCTCTTTCTTTCATTTTGTAAAATAATTTTATTCATGGACATTTTTGAATACATTGTTTTGTCAGAGTATGCCATTTACAAGAAACAAAAACCATAGATAATACTATAATATATATTTACCAATTACTGTTTTGTTTTTGATTGTAATAATGTTAAATTTATATGCCACCCAATTTTCAGTGACTCTGACTTTAGTTTCTCTTAATAGATGTTGTCTTACATTCTGAAGCTCATTGGGCTATCTCTGCTTTCTAATTTGAGAATGCATCAGGGAGGGACTTTGTTCCTGAATATAATATAATATATTCTGTTCTTGAATATAACAGAATGTAACAGAAACATGGAGTTTTGTAACAGAAACATGGAGAAATATAGGCCTATAGGCTAATGGAGAGATGGATTAAAAACAGAATACCCATACATGTCCCTTAGCCATGAGATGCAGTAGCTACAGGAAGCCCCTACCCAATCCTGCCAAATTCACCCCAACCCATGAGAAATTCAACATTTTTTCCTCCTTCAAGAAATTTAAAGGAACTCCTTTTCACCAATCTGAAAAAAATGTGACTGAAATTTTCAGCATGGCACTATTATTTATTTATCGTACAGCACATCCGCACCACATTGTGATAAAAGCATAAGAGATTTTTAAAAAATATGAAATATAAAATATTATAAAGATATGTCTAGGTTACAGATATAAATTCTCATTTCATTTGTCACAGCCAGAAAATCAGCAAAGTCTCTGATATTGGCTCTGTTTTGGCACTCTGACACCATATGTTGGATTGTTTGTTTTTCACCCTTGCAGTAACAATTTGGTGATGGTATTTTACTCAACTTATAGAGGGCATCTGTCATTACCGTGGCCAGTAGGAATTTGGTTCATTGTCATCCATATGGCATGGGGTTGGACCAATCCAGGTTGTTTTTCTAAAACAAGGCAAACTTGGACATTGTGAGGGGCAATTTTCTATCCAATCTTGGTTGCACATATTGTGAATGTTAAAATCACCTTCTTTAGCGGTAGAAATAGAGGGTTTCCACTAGCATGTTCCATGTTTGTTTCCATGATCTTTATCCATGCAGAACCTTAAGGTAGAAAGCCATCAATTCAGAGACTACCAATATAGCAAAGAAAAATGCAGTGCAAACCTCTCTAGTAGACAAAAAAAAAAAAAAAAAAAAACCGGAGTTCTCCTGAAAGAGAATGGAAGCCTGCAATGCCTTCTTGGACTCTCGTCTTTCAAAATATTGTTACAGGACATTTTAAGACACCAGCAGTTTATTTTTGGAGACATGGAACTTTGAGACTGCGAAAGTGGTTTAAGGAAACCACGGACCACCCTTTGAACTCAAGAGACCCCTAAGACTCGGTAAAAGTCGGACTGACCAAAGCCCGTTCTGTTTGTATAATGGTACAAGTGGAGCCGTTTGTCTTGGGAAACCTTGTAATAAATTGTGGCTTAGCCCAATTTAATTATTTTCACAAGATCAAAATTCACATGTGCAGACTTCAGAGGTGAGGATGCAATTTTATATATGCTTACTTAGAAGTAAAGCCCATTATCGGAGATTTACTCCCTGATAATATTTTTAGAGGATTGTAGTCCTATAGATACTTCCCGAGATTTAAAGAGCATTGAATGCTATTACATTTATCCTTGAGCAAATGCACACAGAAATACAGCATTTTTTTTTATTTTAAACCCATTAGGGTAGCCTGGAGAAATAGCATTAGTTTAACTTGAACTTTCACTCTGGCTTTATTTTCTTAATAAATATGCACGATGCACTCAATTTCCATCATATTATACCTCCACAACCCAAAACTAAACACTTTCCTTAGAGATTAACTTATTTAGTGACAATCAAGTTAAATCAACTTTTCATACTCTACAACATTTCTCCTGCTAGAAATGGCTTTATGGAAGACAGCTGATTTTGTTTTGAGAAGCCTTTAAATAGCTTTCCTAAGAGGCAATAGCCTTAATCTCTTATAATTCCAAGGGGTGTGTGTGTGTGACAGATTAAGAAAATGCCTGACTGGCATTATGTGATGGAGAGGAGGACCAGACTAGTCTGTGAAAGGTTTTAACATTGTCTTATTGACAAATGAAGTGGTAATTTGTGGTGGACTGCAATATTTGCAAACATCACTGAATCCATGGATAATGCTTTTGTACAATTTTCCTCTCTTAGAGTATTGTGTTTACCAATGAAATTTAATGCTACTGTTGTCTTGATGACAGCCTAGCATTTTCCTGAATCTGTTTTACTGAACAGTAATCTGAAAATAAATTATCTTCCCTTATTTCTAAATTCTAGAGAAAAAAATATACATTTGCAAGGTTATCCTAAATCACAACCATGTCACATTAATTAGGAAAAGGATTTTGTTGTTGTTATTCTTGGATTTCAGATCTTATAATTGAACTGATTTGTGAACTCTGGACAATTCATTTGACTATAAGAATGTTGATTCATCATTTAACTTTCTTTCAATTAATATCTAGTTCAGATCATAGCCAGGTTTAGTGTAATGTTTAATGCACTGGCTTAGAAACTAGAAGATTGTGAGTTCTAGTGTCTCCTTAAGCATGAAAAACTGGCTGATTGACCTTGGGCCAGTCACTCTCTCTTTCAGCCCAACTCACCTCACAGGGTTGATATTGTAGGTAAAAGAGGAGGAGGAGCAGGGGTGGGATTCAAATTTTTTAACAATTGGTTCTGTGGGCATGGCTTAGTTGGTGGGTGTGGCTGGGTGGGTGTGGCCAACTCAATGCCACTCACATTGAGGGGCGCTTCTCCTCGCCTGGCTTCACATGACTGTGTGCATCATGTGCTGGCCATGCCCAGTTTAGTGAAGAGGGGAAAAGTCCCAATACATCATGTGACGATGACGTGACAATGTGAGTTTGACACCCCTGGTATAGGGTGTCCTGTTTGGGCAGGGTATTGGACTGGAAGACCTTGAAGGTTCCTTCCAACTCTGCTCTTCTGTATTAAATGATAACTGCTGTCATATATTTGCAAATGTGCCAAACACAAGAAGATTAAAATCTCTTTTCTTTCACAATAGAGTGCAGGACACAGAATAACCTATTTAAATTACAAGTAGGCAAATTTCTCTCGAATGTTAATAAGTTTCTAGCAGGAAGAGTTGATTGACCATGAACCAAATACTCAAAAAAGTGGTGACCTCTCCTTCACTGATGTGTTAAAGCAGAGAAGAGAAAACCATCTCTCTTGATCACTTTTCATTTGGATTATTGCAGTAAGCAAAGGATGGGTTTGAATGGCAAGATTTCCTCTAGGATTCTAGATTTTTCTTTTTATAAAGAAATAATTTCTCTTTATTGGCAAAGTTGAGTCATATTGGAACTTTATAATGAGGTGAGGGTTTTTAGCTTCTAAACATCTGAAGAAGGTTATTGGCAGATGGTAGCATAGAATAAAAACTTTATTGTCATATAAAGGGTACACTAATCAGCATACATTAAAATGAAATTTCATTGCATTCGGCTCTCAAAAGATAACCATTATGCATATACCCACATACACTCACATATATAATACAGACAAACATCACAGTCTAGTTTGAATGTATACATGTACAGGGTGGGGAAAAAAAGAGTCCTGCGAGTTTACAAGATGGATGGCATAAGGAACAGAGCTATTACTGAATCTAATAGTCCTACTTATAGAAACTTTTAAACTTCCTCCCAGAAGGAAACAACAGAAACAAACCATGAAGTGGGTGTGTGGGGTGTGTAAAAAAGTTCTGAGGTCTAAGCACAAAGCACTTATAACAAGAATCCTCAATATATTGAAGTGGGCTTCCTATATTCTTCTTAGCTGACCTTAACCACTCTCTGTATGGACTTTCTATCTGAGGCCCTGCTGCCACCAAACCAAATAGTGATGTAGTTTGTTAAAACGCTCTCAATCATGCCTCTGTAAAAAAGTGGACAAAAGGAGAAAGGATGTGATCTCCTCATTCAATGCAGAAAATACAAATACTGGTAAAGATAATGTATGAAGAGTTCATATCAGATTGCTAGTCTCTGCACCCCCAGATACTTAATACTATTGATCATCTCCATAGCAGCAGCCTTGATACAAAGTGGAGTATGACTATACCAAGTCTTTCTAAAATCAACAATGATCTCCTTTGTTTTGTTTTTTTAACATTCAAAACCAAGTTATTTTTATTGCACCAGTAAAACTCAATATGAGAAACCAATTGTGACTGTTGGCTGTGTTAACTTTTGAAGGAGGATAAGGATAAGTCTGAATTTCCATTGGGATTTCTATCTTGTCTGGATTTTATTTCAGCTTCTTTTCCATTCTCAAACTTGGGCAAGGTTCAAACATTCCAATTGCACTCTTTGAGATGGAGACTAAGAGGTGGAAGCATTAGGAGTTACCCAAATTCTGATAGCAGATAACCTCCTCTAACAGTTTCCTGTACATACTGAACACATAAGAGACATGATTGTCCTGGTACTTGCAAAAGTTGGCAAGAAGATAATGGACAACAGATTAAAAAGTTGAGCTGTTTATTTCCTGCTTTGCATTTGTCTTTTTGAAGAAGCTACACCATGGAAGGTAGAATAAAAATATATGTCAACTGCTTTGAATGAATTCAAGTGTCCTGGACCAAATTGCATTTTTGGCTGTGAAAGGAATTGGCAGGTACCATCTCAGAGCTAGGAATTGAAATTTTGAAGACATCCTGGAGCACAGGAGAGGAACAGAAAACTAGTAAGAGGTGGTCTCTGTTCATATGGAGGGAGAAAAGAAATTTAGCTAATCCAACATCATACCTCAAATTATTCTGGAGAACCCAGGGAAAGACACAATTAGGTAGCAAAATGGACTGTTCATTTAACAATATCTGCAGGTCCAGGTTGCCCAAAGACTTGTTCACACTCAAAATTGTCAAGCTCTGCTTAAGATGCTGCAGTTCCTCCTGCAGACACCTTCTACTGTATTTGGGAGATTTCAAAAGTCCTCTTGATTTCCAAGAATCTTCATGTAAAAACCACAAATATTGAAGGTGAGTCTCTATTGTTTTCTTACATTTTCTGGATGAACTCTTCAGCAAAAGCTACAGGTTTTGCTTCCTACATATAATTAGGCAAAATCACAAGCAGTGTTGTGATTATCCATTGAGATGATCATGCTGTGCAATTTATTTTATTCCGCATATTTTTTCCTTATTTTTTTTGCTCACTTTGTAAAGCAAATATATCAGATCACAAAAAAGAAAGAAAAAAAGAAAGAAATAAGGTTCAAGGTTTGTGCTGTCTATTGAATTGATTATTTCTGAAACTCTCTTGAGTTATCTGCTGCCGTTGGATAACACTACATTTTATTAAAGATTTGTGAAGTGCTTCCTGAGATGTTTTCTCCTCCCTTCTTTCTCCAGACAGTAAGTTTTACAAATTCCTCCTGGCTTTGTATAGGTGATAACAGAAAACAAGTATAATGAGATAAAATAAAACCTTTTCCTTCAGGTTTTTTAATTGAGGAACAAATTATTTCATAGTTTCTCATTAATTATTCCCATATATAGATTCTAATGACAAGGTGTCAACTTTCACACTTTAAACAGGTTAATTAATCAGGTAGTAATGAAGTTGGGTGATACCTGAGTGTTGGTATGCTGAACAGTCACATCGCCTAATAATGCATTTAACTGTCTATAAACCCAAAAAGATGACATGAAACTCTTCAGATCTGCACAAATCCATTTTAGCTACTGGGTTTTTGTTCTCATAAATATTAATATATTTATATTTTAATGGGTGAGGTGTTCTTTCTAAGATCTTTATTTGACAAAAAACCTTTATTGGCTAAATTCATATTTAGTTTCCTTATAAAGGCTAACAGAATGGCCCTATTTTTTTCTGCTTTATCTGTGTATAATAAGACCAACTCCTGCTCTTAAGGTTATTTGTTTCCTGGGCACTTAAGAATGCAATTCACCTCATCAACTCAAATTCATGAAAAGTGTTATTTCTTGGTTGTCTCCCACAGCTGACTGCAATTGAGGTCTCATTGAAGGATGCTGTGAAGTGCCAAACCTAAGGTGTTAACAGCTGAGTCCATCACTGCCAATCTGTCAGCAGGTTGTTTGTTAATCCTTCCTGTCTTCATCACCACCTTGTCCTTTCAAAATCAGGTTGCAGCTAAATATTATTTTAATTAAGTGTCATCAGGTTGATGTCACCTTTTAGTGACCACACAGATATTTCCTCTGGATGATCTGGCCACAACTAACGCCTTTTAAGTCTCTCAATGATGCTTTCATTGTGTAACCAAGTCGAACCACACCACTGCTGCTCATTTGCCTTCAGTTTTCCCCAGGATTATACAGTAGACATCTCAATAGGGATGGATCTTCACAGAACCACAAAGAATGATCTTTTAAGCCTCAAGTGAGAACTCTGGGTTAATTTAGTAAATTTGTTTTCCTGGCTATCCATGGTATTTTGAAGAGTCTTCTTCAATGCTGAAGTTCAAAAGTGTCAATATTCCCTCTATTCTCTTTCTTCACCATTCAACATATTGATACACATTATATCACAGGAAAATTGTACCTCCATTTCTATTATTTGTAGGTACAGACATGTCATAGCTTCTGAATATTTTTTTTCTAAGCTTTCTCTGTTCTCCTGTCAGGTGCTAGTCTGGGGCATATTTCTTGGTTGCTGGTACTCTTCTTAAAAAGGAAAACTTATTTACTACTTCAATATCTGTACTCTCAATTTGGTTGCTACACTTTTTTTTATAAAAAAAATTTATTTGGGTTTTCACAAAACATAATACAATTTCTTTTTTTTGAGAATAGTATGGTCCCGGGTTATCACTTCTCCATACAGACAGAAATTCAATTTCACATTCATCTTTGTGTTCTATTCCATATCTTATTACTATTTTAACATTTTCTCAATAATTTTCCCTTCCCTTAATTTTCTCAATCTTACTTTTAATTATCTCATTCCTTTCTAAATTCAATTATATATATAACCTCAGAAAACAAATATATATATATATGTATATATATCTTTTTCTAAGTTTCAATACCTTTCTAGTCATCAACTTTATACTTTTGTCTGTCCTGTTTCAATTTCATATTTTTTTTCTCATTAAACAAAATTTTCCCTTGTAGTTACTAATTGGAGTATGACACCTTTGTATCTTTAAATTTTTATCCATTCAACTCTTATTTAAACTTCAATTTATGCCTTTACAATTATAACATTCAATATAACACATAACTTCCAGTCAAAATCTGCTTGGTACATTCTTAAAATATGCACTAAGTTCTTAAAGAGAAAAAAAATATATATAACAATGATAAATAAAATACCTATTCTATTCCAGTTCAGCTCCACCGCTGCAACTGCCTTTGGGAAAGGGAGTAATGGCCAGTTGGGGAGGAGAGATGCAGCTCTCCTCAGCCCTGCTGGAAGTCTTCCCCCTCTTCACCACCTCTACGGGGTGGCTTAGCCCCGAAACCAGCCGGCTCGGGACACTCCAGCAGTGAGCTCAGATCAAAACTGCACACAGTTGCAGATTTCGGTCTGTCGCCGAAGAAGCTCAAACTGGATCCCACATCACTACACTTCTTGTTATCATCTTTATATTTAATTGCAGTCTCCTTTTTCTCCACTAGGTCTCTTAACTTTCATTATTAGAGTTTTACAGTAGATTTATTTCCTGGCTAACTCAAATTATACCGTAGAACAATTCATTCAGAGTAAATTTTTTTAAAGTATGAAGGATTATTTTTAAAGTCAAATGTGGCTTTAAAGTGGACCAAAGTTAGCTAACAGTCACCATTTCTACATAGTCCCAACTACTTATTGAGGTCACTTAGCAAATTCAGTCAAAAATTACTGCTTTGTCTGGAAAGCGAAACAATTATATTTGGCCTAATAGCAACTATACTGCATTCAGGAGGGGGAGCAACTGTTAATATTATAGAGCAGGGGTGTCAAACTGGCAGTCCATGGGCAGGATGTGTCACACACAGGCCATACCCAACCCAGCTCTGCTGAGGCAAAAATGTTGTGATACGTCATGTGAGACTTGGCGAGATTGACACCCGTGTTATAGAAAGAGGAGTAGGGAAGAGATGGGCTTATCTAGTTTGGGGACCTCCACTCTTTCCCAGTGCCATTGACACACTGCTGCATATGACTATAAAGAAACTTAAGCTGTTCATCTCTCATTTGAAGGTCCTGCTTCTACTATTACTTCATGCTATAGTGAAAAATAAAGTTTGTGGGAGAATGAATGTTTAAATATGTAAATATGGCCAGTGGGAGAGTGAGGAGAACAATTACAATAGAGGATGGACTTCCCTGCTAATCAATTATTGGTTGCTTTAATTAACCAATTGATTGATTGATTGCTGGTTGATAACTCTGAACAAAATTGCTTATATGAGAACTGGTGAAAATACGCAGGTAGTCCTCAACTTACAACCACAACTGTCTTGCTAGAATAGCAAGACAGTTGTTAAGTAAGTCAGACACTTGTTTGCCACAGCATTAAACAAATCACTGATTTTGTTAAGTGAGTCAAGCCTTCATTCTTCATAAGAGCCATGGTGGTGCCTTGGTTGGTATGCAGTACTGCAGGCTACTTCTGCTGCCTGCCAGCTGCCTGTAATTTAGCAGTTCAAATCTCATCAGGCTCAAGGTTGATTCAGCCTTCCATCCTTTCAAGTTCAGTAAAATGAGAAGACAAATTGTTGGGGGCAACAGTTAATTGTAAAGCACTGTGAAGCAGTATATATGTCTAAATGCTATTGATATGAAGTGAATTCAGCTTCCCCTTGTGGCTTTGTTTCTTGGATGCCAGCTGATCACATGATCCTGGGATGCTGGAACCATTGGAAATATATGCCAGAAGCCCAAAGTTGATCATGTGACCATAGGGAGGCTATAGCAACTGTAAATGCAAAGACTGGTCATAAGTCACAATTTCTGGGCCATTAAACAGATGATTAAATGAATGGTGGTTAGTCAAGGATTACCTATACCTAAATGCCAAATTTACTTCCATGCCAAAATAAAGTCTTAAGGACTGAGCAGCCAGAAATGATTAAAACTGGGGAGTGCTAAAAAATGCTCAAAACGATGTCTGTAATTCATTGTAGCTTAGTAATACCATGACCAGGTGTGATCATCATTTGTGCCTTATTGTTCGGTATGGTCCAGAATTCTCACTCACAATGCTAGGATGGTTTGCTGAAAAGCTTTGTGTGCTTATTGCCTGCTGCTTCCACACAAACAAAGAGGACACAACATTTTCCTCAAGAGGCAAGTGATATGTCAATGTGCCACATATTGTAAACGCGTGCTCTTTCAAAGCATTTGCTTTAGGAGATGTGGTTCATGTGTATAATTAGGAGATGTTGTGTGCTTGTGTATATGTGTGTGTGTGTGCTAGAATTGGAAACATGTACCTGGCTATCATTAGGTCAACCACATTCCATTTATCCCCATTTGCCAAACAAATTACATAAATGGGGTTTGCATTGTTAGCTATACTTCATCGTGAGATTGGGATAATTAGGTTTCAGCTACAGGGATGTTTTAAAATGCATTGAATTTAGAAAAAAAAAAATGCTAAGGAAGCCACTGCAATTAACAAATAAAGGACAGAAGTTTTCTATGCCTTACTGGCAATTTAGGGGCAAATTCAGTCGATGGCATTAGAAGTACAAAAGGTAACTAAAACTGCCATTAAATGAAATGTTCCAAGTCCAAGCAATTGCCTTCTTAACAGAAAGCAAAATGCAAGCAGAGATTATGAACAACCCTGCTGTGTTTAATTTAGGTGCATGCAAGGCTTTTCCTCGGAGTTATTTTGTCTGATGATAATCACGTATATCCTCCGTCGTCAGAGCTGGGAAGGAACGTTTCTCATGCTTTGATACCACCTTGCTGCTGTCAGCCGTGGTTCGGATCATGCACCCTTGGCTCATTTATCTTCTGACAGGTGGGTTTCTCCCCTAGTTAATTGGTTGCAATTAGTTGGGCTGAATTCTTGATGATTGTATGGATGAATGCTTGCAATTTCAACCTATCCTATAGCAATTCTAAGGACACTGGAGACAAACCTCTTTGCTTCTGCAAAGATATCTATCTTAACTGTGGCCTTGCTTTTTGAACTCCTCAACTTTCATAAATGTGTAAACTTTCATTGGACAATATTAGACAGGGCTGTTGGGATTAGAAGTTTGGGGAGAATTACAAAAAGCTTGTCTTTGTTTATACCAATATACCTACTTAAAGCAACAACAATAGCATAATGTTAAAGACTGTAAAAGTCAAATTTTGCCAGTAGTTCAGAGCCCAATTCAATTTTTGTCACTGAGCCAATTTTCACTCAAGTAAACTCAAGAGTTACCTGGTTCAAACTGAATTAATTTAAAGGGAAGTTTTATGTCTCCAGAAAATAAAAATAGCAACCAAAATAAGATGGAATTGACAGGACCATTAGATATTCCTAAAATGTAAACATTTGACAGCTCAACTAGTTTCAGTTCTGATTTCTTCTTTGCCCTTTCATTATTTTAAAAAGTGCCTTTAATGTTTGTTTGGTTGAGATAGTAGGAGATGACAGGTAAAATTAAGCCTACATTAACATCCAAGGTATTACATTTTAGGGAGATGGTTTGAAGTTTATTTATACAAATTGGGATATATTTTGTTAAGTGGACTCCAATTAACAATATTGATGAAACACCAGGGGAAGAAATTCTAAGCCCCCCCCCTCCCTCCCTCCCTCTCCCTCTTCACCCCTCCCCCTCCCTCCCATCTCTTTCTCTCTCACACGTATACTTAAGTCATGCCAACTGGAACATAATCCAAAGTGGGATCAGGACGATGAGTAGGAGAAACAGGAGAAGGAACGTAATATTTCAATGATTTTAAACAAACCAACACATTGCACTGAGCATTCATCAGTATCCTTTCTTGGAAACAGGCTTCTCCTTATATCCGTACATCTTGTCTTTTAGGGAGGGCAGTGAAAAGTCTGGAATGGCATGGCCAAGCAATAAAGCATGGGTCTTCAAACTTGGCAAGTTTAAGACTTGTGAACTTCAACGTCCAGAATTCCTGAGCTAACATGACTGGAGAAGGAATTCTGGGAGTTGAAGTCCACAAGCCTTAAAGCTGTCAAGGTTGGAGACCCCTGTTCTAAAGGGCGGCATACTACCATGAAAAATATTATTCATTGAAAAAACAATATCTCCCACACACCCCAGGACTATGCACTCCTCTGAATTCTGCAGCGCTCCTGTCCACTAAATAAATGTTCATAGAATAATAGCACACTGGGGAAATAGCCCTTTACAATGAATAAGTCACAATCCATTCAAATAACAATATTAGACACCTCACATTCATGAAACAACAAAATCAGCTAGAGGAATACCTGAACTCATTGAAAGATGTGCAGTGTTCTCCCCCCCACCTCTCTCTCTCTCTCTTTTTTTTTTTTGGCAAAGCTTTTGACTATTTTGGCGCCACTGCTGAAAAGACCATCAACTTTCTGCCTTTTTGCTGTACAGTTGAAAATGCAAATATGAAATATGAATTCAAGAAATGCTTGGAAGAATTAAATGGAGTCATATAGGCATCTGAAATAGGAATATTACTTTGGTTTTATCTTCTAAAACATTGAGTAGGTATCATTTGGAAACATCATTGTTGAGACACAGTGATTTATTTTAAAAGGGTTCAGAAGAAATGGAAAGAAATAAAACTTGCAAATAAAAAGAAAGGGAAAACATAGGCGCGTAGGCTAAACAGATACCAGCAGGCTCAGTGGCAATGCTATCATACAGTTTTTGCTCAAAACTTTGCAATGTTTCCAGAGGCATCAGACTGAGGTAAATGAAGTAAATTCATTTTCCATCCCCAAATTCCTTGATAATTATCAACTTAGAAACTGTTAGCCTAACATTAATTCTCACTTCCATTACTTTTATTGGGCTTCTTCCCTACATTTATGGTGGATTGTTGTTGTTGTTGTTGTTATAATATTTGCTGCCCAGCTGGCAGTTCAAGGCAACACTGAGCAACTGATTTTCTTCAGTTATAAGATTTCTCAAACTTTCTTAGGCCAACTATGCATTTGGGATGCTTTCTTAATATTTCATCTGTGCGTTTATCTCCTCATATGTATTTCAGACTTACTTCATCTAGCACTGTGATCTTGAGTAATAAGAAACTGCTTTTAACATTTTTGATTGAACACACACAAGGATGTGAATGAGTCGAATTACAAAATACTGTTGCTTTATAAAACTGATGGTACATAGTTAAAAATTGTTTCTCCCCCTAAGTTAGCATCGGATGATCAAAAGACCTGTGGGATTCTGATATCTACATGAAGTTTCATATGTATATAACTTTCATATTATTTCCAATATTGATCACTGTACAATGAAACATGGCCAGACCTTGAAGTATATAAGCTATAAATTATTGCTCCTCCTCCTCCCCTCCCCTCCTCTCCCCTCTCCTCTCCTCTCCTCTTTTCTGTCTGAATTCATTCTTGTAGACTGTAACATCATTACAGGAAGACAGACAATCTGCAGATTAGCAGAAACATAAGGAAGGGGGAAGCAGAAAAATAACACATTGCTAATATTAGATTCTGAAACCATAGGGGTTGAGCCAATCATTGGTACTTATTAACAGGACAGGAAATAGAGCAAATTACAAATGGTAGAAGTTTGGTCCGCCTTTATATTTGGTTATTTGTGGAGGAAGGAAAAAATGACACATGACTGCAGTTAAAAATAATGCCAATTTAAGAAGGTCTTGATATGGGGGGCGGGGATAAAATATATTTTATCAATTGTGATAAATGAATAACTGTGTGTCAAAACCATAATTTATTAGGTAAAGATCACCAGCTTGTTTAAAGGTCAGTGGACCCACACATACCAGAACAATTTTATATAACATTTTTTCCTCAAAAACAAGAAATTTAAATTTCATGAAATTTAATGAAACTTATTTTCAGATAAGATGTTAGGCATCCAGCTGGCAAAAATGTTCTTATATCTTCTCTTTTATTATTCTGAGCTGCAGCTCCCCCTTCCATTAATTATTATTTTTATTTATTTGTATGATTTATATAGCCATCCACCTCAAACAATTGGAGGGTTTACAAGGTTTAGCAGCACAAAAACGCACAACGTGTCAGCTCTGGCCTGCAAGGCTAGGCAGCAAGTCTACTCACAAAGAAATGCACACTGATAACAACAGAGCACACCTGACCCAAATGCTTGGGCAGCCAGTTTTTTTTTTTTTCAATACCTTGTGAAAGGCTAACAGAATGGGCACAATCATGGCCCAACAGAGTGTTTCCTTCTAAGACAAGACAAATGCAAAGTGAAAATTAAGAGATTCTGACCTCTACTCCTCATCCATTATTGATTTGCCTCTTTTTTCTTTCAACAGGCCTATATATTGCTCTGTTTTTGATATACCCCCAAAGTACATCTCCTTATGCATTTTTCTCAAGCGCTCTCAGAAAAAAAATTCTGTGTTCTGATTCAAGAGTTCCTGGGCAAGCTTACAGTTTTTCTGTATGTATATACAACACTTTCTTTTCTATTCTCTTCCTTTTGACTCCCAGAATCTTCAAATCATTTCTGTCACTCCACCCAGTTTCAATGATGCTAATTTATCTTTGTCCCTGTATTATGACTTCAGATTCTTGGTAAAGAGGGGTGTCAAACTTATGGTGTCACATTGTCATCATGTGACGTATCATGACTTTTTCCCGCTTCATTAAACCAGGGTGGGCATGGCCAATGCATTGCCCATCCAGCCTGTGGGACATGAGTTTGACACCCCTGTTCTTAAAGGTCTTTCTTAGAAAGACCTGAAATGTTTGAGTGTCAATCCTACTGGATTTGCTACTCAGTCTTTATGAAATGTACCTCTCTCTTACTTGGAATTTTTCATATCAATAGGACAATTTATTTTTGAAGAACCCAGACATTTCTCAATGGCACTATCTAAGTGGCCAGTTGTTCTCTTCCAAAATCTCATTACTCTTTGCTTAGGCCATGCTCCTGAATTGGAAGGATGGATGAAAGCATCATTTGAGCAAACAGTTCCTTTCTGCCCAAAACCTTGCACGATTTGGTACATTGTCTAAAATTAGATTGCATGACATTAAAGTTACTGCTAGCACTTGAGTTATGAAGCTGATTTTGCCTAAAATAGATGGGCTTCATAACATTAAAAATATTCATCTCCTGAATGTGCTGCATTGATCTTTTTGAAAGTAATGAAGAAATTATGTTTTTTTTAAAAAAAAAACACCTCCTTGTCATTTTTTCAGGTTTTTTAAAATTATCTTTATAGAAATGGCAACTAGAATGTTAATCAAACATAAACCCTCCTCCAATAGAACACACATTGGCATGCCAGTAGGCCTTGTAGCACATAAAATATTCTCAGATGGTTCTTTGGGATCCCAATAATAGTAGTAGTAATAGTAGAAGTAGTAGAAGTAGTAGTAAGTAGTAGTACAGGTAGTCCCTTACAATTGAGCCCAAAATCTCTTGCTAAGATAGACAGTTGTTAAGTGAGTTTTACTCCATTTTATAACCTTTCTTACCAAAGTTGTTAAGTGAATCACTGCAGTTGTAAAGTGAATCTGGATGCTGCAACACTCATAAGTGTGAAAAACAGCCATAAGTCATTTTTATCAGTGTTGTTGTAACTTTGAGTGAGCACTAAATGAACTGTTGTAAATCAAGGATCACTACTAGAAGTAGTAGTGAGACATTGAGCTGGAAACCAAGGGAGTTCCAGTTCCACCTTAGAGTGGATGACTTTGTGCCAGTCCCCCTCTCTCTCTCAGGCCTAGGAAGGATGCAAGGGCAAACCATTTCTGAAAAACCTTATCAAGATAACTGCAGTTGCAAAGAATCAAAAACTAACTCAAAGGTACAATAAAAGTATATATTGGTGCAAATGCTAACATTTCATAGTAGAACAGATGAAACAGTCTTTCAGTGATCCATTATTATTATAATAGAGTTGCAGCTATGATTTGTTTGGTGTTTGGTAATGCCCAAAATTGCCTTCATCATCATAGAATAATATTGGTAAACACTGTGTAAATTATTTGCCCTAAAGCCATGATTTATGGGATGGTCTTTCCTAGTGTTAATGGTCCAATTATCAATGAAGATTATTATTATTTTTATGCAAACACTGTATGGAGTGAATATATATATACACCCCCACCCAATCAGAACACAGCCAAGCCCCCACCCAATCAAGTCCCACCCCCACTAGCAGTTAAAAGGAAGAAGCAGCTGCAATCTCACATCACTCTGAGAAGCAAGAGCCGAAGACAGAAGCCTGAAGATGATGAATGAGACTTCATCGAAACGTTGCCTAGATACTTCGAATCTTACGCGGGAGAAAACCCGAACAACCAAAGATCCACATACAAATACCCACGAGAACCTCAGAAAACATATATATGTATATATATATATTGCTCAAAGGTGTGGGGACATATATATGTTTTCTGAGGTTCTCATGGGTATTTGTATGTGGATCTTTGGTTGTTGCAATATATATATATATTGCTCAAAGGTGTGGGGACACTGGCACGTATTATTTTTTCCTTCTTCCCAAAATTAAGCATGAAAAAAAATTGGAACATGCATCTCTCAATCTTTTTTTTTTAAACCTCTTCTGTGATTTTTAGGGATTGATTCTGATTTTTGGAGGGAAGCATACATAAAAGATCCAATGTAAAACAAATGTTTCTGCGGTGCACCCATAGTAGAGTCATCAACCAAGAACAGATGACTTAAAAAAAAAAACATTATGACCTTTAAATAGAAATAATCAAGATTCCAGATTCCTGAAGGCAGTTTGAGAAGCCTGCAAAAAAAAAACAACCCCAAAAAACAGTGCTTGATAATGGAGATTAACTAAGTATTTACAGAAGACGGGTAATACCCATAGAACTGAGTTGCCCACAAAAAGCTCAGATTCAGTTACAAATTGTCTCAAAACATACCAACAAAAGAGAATCCATCTCCTGAATGTGCATTTAATAGAATGGGGAAAGTAGCAGCATGAAGCATATGACTTTCTGCATTCTAAATTGGCCACTTTTGAAGTATGGTCATATCAAGCCATCCTGTAAATAATTAAAGCCAGAAAAATAAAATGCAGCACAAGATTGACTTTTCTTTTCTTTTGTCAGTACAACTTGCCTTTAAGTTTTTTTTTTTTAAGGTATTTCTATTACTAGGGATGTTAAACTGCATGTTTCAATATAGCAACGTTTTCAGAGTTCAGTTATATGCATATTTTGACATTCTAAATCATATTTCTAATTTTCTGTTTAGTTTTTGAACTAGATTTTTCTTACATTTTATATATAGAAGGAAGGAAGGAAGGAAGGAAGGAAGGATCTGTTGAAACTAGAGTCCAGCAAACATATATCTGATCCTTTCTTGTCTGGAGTTTTTTGATGTGTGTGTGTGTGTGCGCGCGCACGTGCGTATGTATGTGTGTATGTATGTGTGTATGTATGTGTGTATGTATGTGTGTATGTATGTGTGTGTGTGTGTGTGTATATATATATATATATATATATATATATATATATATATATATATATATATGTTTTCTGAGGTTTCATGGTATTTGTATGTGGATCTTTGTTGTTGGGTTTTCTCCCGTAAGATTCGAGAGTATCTGGCAGCGTTTGATGAAGTCTCATTCATCATCTTCAGGCTTCTGTCTTGGCTCTTGCTTCTCAGAGTGACAGAAGCCTGAAGCCTGAAGATGATGAATGAGACTTCATCAAACATTGCCTAGATACTTCGAATCTTACGAGGAGAAAACCAACAACCAAAGATCCATATATATATATATATATATATATATATATATATATATATATATATATATATATATATATATATATATATATATATATATATATGTTTTCTGAGGTTCTCATGGGTATTTGTATGTGGATCTTTGGTTGTTCGGGTTTTCTCCCGCGTAAGATTCAAAGTATCTATATATATATGGATCTATACACAAACATACACACACATACACATATGTACATACATACATATATCTCCAAAAAATCCAGACAAGAAAGAATCAGATATATGTTTGCTGGGCTCTCTCTCTATAGTCCTTCTTTCCTTCCTTCCTTCCTTCCTTCCTTCCTTCCTTCCTTCCTTCCTTCCTTCCTTCCTTCCTTCCTTCCTTCCTTCCTTCCTTCCTTCTACCTTTCCTTTCTTAATTCATTCTGGTTATTACTGAAAAAGCTATATTTTTAGTTCATATGAAAAAGAACATCATCCATGAATATTGTAGGAGGAGAAATGTTAAGATACTTTTCCATTTTTTTCAGTTGAAACAATTATTTCCTAGAAAAAAATTACCCCAGCTACAAAATCACAATTCTTTTGATGTGCTTGCATTCATTCTTCAGATGTACCATTTCTTTCTGTCTCGTCCAAATTTGACATTAATGTCAAAGTTCAACTCTTGCCTGTTGTATAAAAGTGCATCTCCTCAAGAACAGTGGGATTTACTCCCAGGAAATGAAAATTAGTTCCCTATTTGACAACTTTGATCCAATGGAAAATCTGGCTCTGTGGTTTGCTGTTCATCATCCTAGTAAGGGGGCAAAATGAGAACCCCAAAACATTTTATGTCCGAGGAAACAAAAATGTAGATTTCTGGGAAAGAGCACACAGGGATTGGGGAGAGAGAGGGGATGATTGGAAGCTCTCCCTTCAAGGTAGGAGCCAGAACAGTCCTAGTAACACCCTTTTTCGAATGAAAATGAAGCTTCTCTCCTAAATGCAGAGGACAAATCAGTAGCAAAAAGTTCCACAAAAGAAGAAACTTGACTCAGGGCTATGAGACAGCAGGAGTGGAGAGAAACCAGCTGGAACCAAACTGCACATCAAAGCAAGGAGGGCCCTATGGCTGAAAAAATTACACAAGTATGATAAACTAATAACTTTTAATAGTGAAAACAGCTTTTTCAGAGGGAAGAAAAGGATACATTATTTAAAACTCATCTGCCCAAGGTTAACAAGCACACCAAGCGAGCGCCTTGCCTTAGAAGCACAGACTTTTACCTTGAAGCCACTCAGGTAACAAAGTGAATGTTTTATCTGCCCTGGTTTGAGACAGCAGCTTGCTGTAATTTCTCTCCCCCTGCCACATTGTGCTAGTAAAAAAAAAAAAAGAAAGCCTGCGTTAAGCTGCTCTAGTTAAGGAAAGTTTCACAGAATGTTCTGCTTAAGAACAAGGAAAACATATGCAGCTTTCTGCCTCAATCCACCATCAAAGCGACAGCTTGCAATTCAGCATGGCTTGGCTTTTCCCTCCTCGGCTAAAATTAGGATTTATAGAGTTAAATTTAAGGCCTAATTCTCTTTCTTAGAAGGAAAGGAAGAGAGAGTGGAATGGGGGGGGGGGGGATTCCCAAACAGATCTCATTTTCTATCAGTCTGTGCAAATCTCCTCTTTACCAAATAATTCAAGGAGAGAGCTCTGAGCATTCTTTTTAGTTTCCTGCTTGACTCCAGTTGCTTCAAAAGGCAGCTTACATGTGTCTCTTCCTTGACTTAAAATTGTTGTGCACCAGTTTCCTAACAATGGCTCATTAAATTCAGAAGAACTTGTTCACAACTCACCTTCAAACACTCTCCCTCGTTAACCCCATTCTCAAAGGATTAAAAATCTGCAATTTTGGGGACCGTTGGCTTTCGCCACCAAATCACCAAGAAAATATTATGCAGTGCAAGTTTTATATATTTTTAACAACAACAAAAAAGCCACAAGCTGAAGCCTTACAGAAATGGAATCTATTTATCACTCTCCCCTATTTCAAAGCTCTTACTACTTTTTTCCCCTTTTTGGCTATAATTAAAAGTCCATCTTGTTGAAGCAGCATCCCTGGATTCTTGCCAATCTTTGGAATGCTTTCTCTTTTTATGGATCAAAAATATATCCATAGTCTTCTTCTACCTCAGTTGGAATGTCTGCCATTTTAAAAAAAAATCAATAAAATCCAGAGTAAGTTACAGTTTGTCCAAATTATATGATGATGATACTTTAATTTTAGAAGGATGTCGTGAGAAGGATCAGAAAACAAAGACTCATCTCAGTGCCATTGAATAACTGTCTTTGACCCTATTTTATTTCAGTCAAGAGGACTCAGAAATAGGGATGGGCAGACTTAGCCTAAATCTGGTTCCTGTCAATGTTCACCTGTTATTCTGTTTTGCAAAGTTGAGTGCAGTTTTTCAATGCACTCTTCAACAATGCAACAACCTCAAACCCATGCTTGTTTGCACAGGACTTCCCTAAATATATCTCATTTCTTGGATGCATATTTCTTAACTATCTGTCACCAACCTGCAATATTTTTTTTTTGAGGAGGGGTAAGCTGGAAGCTTGACAGATTCTATGTTCTTCCCTTTGCTGCTGCTGATCTGGAATAAAACAGTTTTGGGTGGATATACTCTTTTGCTCACATCATTTTTTAAAAATAAGAATATTTTATCTTCTGTTCCCTGCATCTTCACACTTTGAAACACTTTGCCTCCAGAGACTTAATATTTTAATAACTAAACAAAATATAATTGAGTCAATTGTAGGTTTTTCTGCCATTTGCTTTACTGAGATTTAAAAAAAAAGTCAATGAATCTATAATACTAAACAACATTTTCAGGCAAACTATGATAACTGAGTTTGCTACTTAATTGTTACTACTTTTTAAAAATAGGTTGAGTATAAATAAATGAGATGGTAAAGTGATTATAGGTACTTTAAACTAAAAAACACACCCTAGTTTAATAAGGATAACTTAAAAAGAATAAAAAATAACATAGGGAAATAAAAGGAATGAGGGAATCTGTTGGAATATTACCAGGAAAAAAAATCCCCATTTTTCTTAAAGTAAAATAAGCACTTGACAAAGCTATTAATCATGCCTAGTGAAAAGGATCTAGAGATTTAATATTAGGATTATATGTTTCCAGTCAATCCTACAAGTGGCACAGTTGGGTGAGTCTATTTCTTTCACAAACCATTTAGATTTTTTTTAAAAGTATATTGACAGAGATAAAAAATAATAATGGTGGGATTGCTGGAAAATCTTCTATTAAAAATGTATTGTCTCAGCAGCAGATTCCCTAATACTCCCTGATAATCTGCAGTGAGTATCTAGGTCAGATGATAAAACATTTACAGTTCAGGTTTCTAAGTGACTGTGCAGAGGTATTGTGTGCTAAATTAGATAGCATTTGCTCCTTGGGTGTGACAGTGTCTGTAGCCTAAGGTCTTTCATAAACCTAAACAACAGTAAATCCTATTCATGTCTGAATGAGGATCTTGGAAATTGCACAGCTTGGCTTGTAGAGCAGTCTTATATCTGCACAGTACAGATATTGAGATGAGTCTGAGGATATTCTACAAATACAAAATGACAAGGTGGAGAAGAATTCATCTGTAAATTGGTGAATGAGTGAGAAGGATACCCAAAACTCATTCCACCTCTTTAATTGAAAGAAACAGGTAATGAATGTTAGAATATTTTGGACATGCGATGTGACATCCAGAAAAATACAGCATCTTCACTTAATCCTCCAAGGAAAGATTGAAGGCAAATGAGGTCCAGGCAGAAAAAGAACATCATGGTTTCAAAATCTAATGGATTGGTTTGGACAAAACTCAAAAGCGCTTTTTTTTTTAAAAAAAAGTTCCACTGTGCACCCCAGTCACATGATGGTAGTCATTTATTTAAGGAATTTTTTTATCACCACCTAACTTGCTCTCAGTAACTCTAGGTGGCTTACAAGAATAGAAACCCAAGATGAAAACCTTAAAAAGCAATGATGGCTCCATCCCACTCTGGCGTCTCCAGGCTTTGCAGGGAGGATCTTCCACAAAGAGGGAGAGCCATCACGGAGAAGGCCCTTCTTCTGGGTCCCACCAGATGGACCTCCTTAAGAGAGGGACCCCTAACATCCCCTGCCTCCCTGCATTGGAAAATAGATGTAACTGGGAAATGATGGCCCTTCAAATAACAGGGAGGGAGCCACCACGGAGAAGGCCCTTCTGAGTCCCACCAGATGGACCTCCTCAAGAGAGGGCTGCCCTATGTGGCTGTTGATAAAAATAGGATCACCAACATGATCACCAATGTCCGTTGACAGATATGGCACAAGAAGAAGAACTGACTTAATTCCCCATGCACTCTAGAACAGTAGCCTTATTTCACCCAAGTATCATATACCAAAAAGCAAATGGAGGCCAGGACAGAAAAATGAAGTCACAATTGAACTTAACTGTAATTGAAAATAAATTGATAGGATTATTCCTGAGATATATAATATTCCCCCCTTCTGTCACATGACACTTTATGATCCAGAGTCAGCTTTTAGTAGAGCTCTTGGACCTTCTCCAAGGCTATGGGGAATTGTTGCTATCCTTGAACTATAGATGTGTTCCTTACTTTGGTTTCTATGTTATTCCCATGGAGATGAGAATGGCTGCTTGTATGTAAGATGAATCTCTTTTAGTCTCAAGCCAATGATCCACTGATTCTTTGACATCATCATCATCAGAGATGCAGAAGTACCAGTGCTCAGCTTGTTCATGAATTGCAGGTAGTCTTCGACTCACAAACTTTTTTTTTTAGTGACTGTTCAAAGTTACAACTGCATTTTAAAAAGTGATTGATGATTGTTTTTCACATGTATGTCTACAGGTAATCCTTGACTTACAACCAGAATTGAGTCCAAAATTTCTGTTTTTAAGTAAAACATTTGTTAAGTGAGTTTTGCCCTATTTTACAACCTTTTTTGACACAGTTGCTAAGTGAATTTCTCCAGCTAAATTAGTAACCCATTTGTTAAGTGAATCTGACTTCCCCATTGACTTCGCTTGTCAAAAGGTCACAAAAGGTGATCACATGACCTTGGGACACAACAATGGTCACAGCCAGTTGCCAAGCATCTAAATTTTGATCACGTGACCAGGGGGATGCTGCAAGGATCATAACTGCAAAATGGTCCTAAGTCACATTTTTCAGTGCCATTATAACTTTGAATGGTCAATTAATGAACTGTTGTAAGTTGAGGAGTATCTGTATTGCAGCATCCCTATGATTAATATTTGGACATTTTTTTGTCCTTTGTATATTTTTGAAATGAAACCAAACTTTTAAAAGAAGCATATTGAATTAAATTTAGATGGGATTCTGTTATTACTCTAGGAGTCAAATTCGCTAGGAAGCAAATGAATCATTGGTTATGGTTTTGTTGGTCATTTGTCATTCACTGTCATTTTTTTTTCATTTAATTTCATATTAACACAATCTAAGGATTATTTATGGTTGCCTAAATATATCAAAATACCTAAATATTAATAGTTTAAAAAAATGAAGTATATATATTGATCTTGATTAAGATCATCAAATCTCCTGAAAATAAAATTGGAAATCATCATTTGCTGAGAATGTTTGATGAAATATGCCTATAATAATAATGTGACTGAGGTCACTATGAAAATAGTGTTAAGAAATTTCTTTTTCAAAGGCAGGGGGACAGAGGTATTATAGAATATAATGAAAATGTTTAGAGTGTGGTAGAAGTGTGTTTGTTTCCTTGAAAACAAACCAGTACTTTTCCACTGAAGGAATTTGTAAGCATTAACTATTTGTATAAGCAGATACCAGGATAATTTGATATTGTTGGCCATTTTCTGGCAAACCATGATGAGGCCAGCTGTCCACGGGTTCTGGTTTCCACATCAGAGAAATTAATATGATATATGATCCAGCCCTACACACAAAACAGTGCTAAGCAGACAATCAGGTGCTGGAGTCTACAGTGGTAATCCTATAAATGAATTTAGATTTATACCCTTAATAGCAAGAGGGTCCAAATAAAGGTAGATAAACAGTGTGCAATGAACAGCAGAGTGAAGAACTAAGAAGACATTGCTTCAGCTATACAAGTTCCTTGTGAGAAGCAAAATGCCCCCCCCCCCCAAAAGTATAGGAAAGAAAGGAAAGGAAATCTGTAAATAAAGATATATAATTTACAGAAGAAGTGATCAGACATTTCCAGGACCGTCAGGACCAATTTTATTTGATGGAAAGCAAATCTGCGATGACTGAACTAACTATAGTCAGTTGATTATGTTTTCTTTTTATAACATTTATTTTTAGCAAAATATGCAAATTAAGCAAAGTTTCCTAAATTCACCTGCATTTTCTATGCTATCTGGGACAATATATTGCTTCTGTTTAGTACAGAGAAATGAAAATAAGACTACTTACATACACACACATATCTATCTATTTATCTATCTATCTATCTATCTATCTATCTATCTATCTATCTATCTATCATCTATCTCTATTTATATCTATCATCTATCTATCTGAGACTGTGTCTCTGTGGTTGCTCCCACTTGACAGCTTCTGGTTATACAAAAACTGAGTGGAGTGGAGTGGAGTAAGGTGATGTAGGGTAGGGTAGGGTAGGGTAGGGTAGGGTAGAGTAGAGTAGAGTAGAGTAGAGTAAAAGAGTTGGAAAGGACATTGGAAGTCTTCTAGTCCAAACCCTGCTCAAGCAGGAACTTTGTACCATTTCAGACAAATGCCTCTCCAATCTCTCCAAGAGTGAAAGAGCACCTATAACTTCTGAAGTCAAGTCATTCCAATGATTAAGTGTTCTCACTGTTAGGAAATTTCTCCTTAATTCTCCATTGGATCTCTCATTGCTCTGAGTCCATCCATTGCATCTTGTCCTATTTTCAGGTGTTTTTGAGCATCAGGTTGTGGCAGCTCACTATATATTGGTTTTAGCCTCCAGTCCCCTAATTATTTTTGTTGCTAGTTTTTCAGCTTTATGGGCTTACACTGATAAGGTACAAACAATACTTCGAGGATTGTTTTACCCCTGATATTCTCCCCCTCTTCTCATGAGGAAGATCCCACTTCATGGAAGATCATCTACCACTACCAAAGGGAAGAAATGTGGAAGAGGACCTCTGACAGAGCAGTTTCTCAGGCAATGTAATGCTAAGCCTTCCAAGATGCATCAGGTCTCTTTCACAATGTCATTTAGCTGCCAAGTGAAAATCTATACGTTCCAAACAGGTGGTGGGATTGTGAAGTGTTATTGTATTGGTTTTAAAATGTGGCATTTGCTGTGTGGTCTGTGCTTTGTGGTTTTAAAAGAATATGATTTTTTTCAACAGGTGACGTTAAGTGCTTTGGGAGTCTCCAAAGCAAGTGCAAAATGTGAAAGGTAAATCGTTGAGGGGGGGAAATAAATCGCTTCCGTCAAGACAGTTGTCTAATAGAAGATGAAATTCAAGAGCAGGGAGATCTGAAAATCAACTTGCCTGTGATTCCAGCTGCTATGTGGTATCATTTCAAGAGGCATTCAGGGGAAGAGGGGAAATTGGCAGCCCAATCTTACCTGTAGAACCTCACTAGAATGAAATCCATTCATTCTAAAAGTGAATTCTACTGAATTGCTTTTACAGGTCATCTTCGAGTTATGATCACCATTGAGCCCAAAATTTAAGTTGCTAAGTGAAACATTTGTTAAGTGAGATTTCCCCCATTTTATGACTTGTCTTGCCACAGTTGTTAAGTGAACCATCGAAGGGTGTGACATGCATAAGGGCATTTTTCAAAGTATACTTTTAAAAGTTTTATTTCCCCTCAAATATATCTTTGAAAATGTCTCTTATCAACTCATAACTGCATCCAAATATTTGATAAGTGCAAAAGCTGGTAGATTAATGGAATTTTCATCTACATACAGGTAATCCTCGACTTATGGCACAGTTAAGTCCAAAATTTCAGTCGCTAAATGAGACAGTTGTTAAGTGAATTTTGCCCCACTTTACAACCTTTCTTCCCAAAGTTTCTCAGTGAATCACTGCAGATGTTAAGTTAGTTACGCGCTTGTTAAGTGATTTTGGACTTCCCCATTGACTTTGCGGGTCAGAAGGTTGCAAAAGGAGATCCTATGACTCTTAGGAGACTGCAACCATTCTAAATAGGAGTCTGTTGCCAAGCATCTGAATTTTGATCACATGACCATGGGGATGCTGCAATGGTTATCAGTATGAAAAATGGTCGTATGTCACTTTTTCCAGTGCCGTTGCAACTTTGTACGGTCACTAAATTAACTGTTATAAGTCAAGGACTACCTGTATTCACAAGAAGGGGCCTCAGAAGCCTAAGGGACCTCCCAGTGAGGGAAGGGGAGGCTAGTGGCATTGATAACTATTTATGCACTTTGTATCCTGTAGGGATGTTCCTCCACTTGTGGGGGGCAGCCTGTCAAACCTGAATTTGGTTAAATAGTAAATGGGTTATTCACATGTATTCAGTTTGACATACTTGGGAGCTGAAAGGGGGAAAGCTGAGGTGGATAGAGTTCCAGCCAAAACAACATAGCTGGACGATGAGTCAGAAGCGTTCCAATGGCTGCCTGGCCAGAGAAAGGAGGAGCAAGGTTGCCAGGCAACTAGGTCACATCCAGGTTGGACAATGTTATATATTGTTTTGGAAAACTGAGAAAATTATAGTTGGAAAGCCAGGAAACTTTCAGTACTGGCTTTCCACTTGTTAGTGCCAAGATGGTGTATATCAATAAACTTGTTCTCTGAGGAATTGAAATGCCTCAGAATTCATTTTATAATGGTTGCATTTCTTGGAACCTGACATTAACTTAGAATAAAGCAATTAAGGGTCACCATTCTAAGAGTTCCGTTCACTTTGTCATGTTATACCTGCATTTCATGTCTAACCATTTCATCATTTGCCTGCCAAACCCAAACTGATTTAGTGATTTTCGTCATAATGAAAATGTCACTAATATATGTAATCCCTGAAATATTGAGCAATGCTTCACCAGAATGAACAAAAGAGTCATAAAAGTTTCTATTGTAATAACAGCATTATTAACACGTTAGCAAATAATATGGATTAATTTCCATGTAAACATATTGCAAGCAGCTCTTTTTTTTCGTCAGCGCATACATTTCTACAGTTTGCTCAGGAAAATAAAAGATATTTTAGAAACAATTCAAGCACATTGCAGGCTATTAGCAAACATTATGAAAACACATAACTAACAAGAGTATTATAGCAAGATTACATGTTTCAGCATCTTCACATCCCTTTATTTCTTTGAGTTTTTTTTTTAAATATAACTGCACACAATAAAAGAAGGTTTTTAGGAGCACTGTTTTCAATGCTTATCTTGGTCTCCACTTTTTAAAAGGTACATTTTTGTGTTCTGCCTTATTCTTGAAAAGATAAAATAACATTAGGAATTATTAAGAAATTGACTGAAAAATAAAATTCAATATCAATGTTTCCACCCCTTCTACCTGGATGCTTTGCTGGATAAATTTCCCTGCAATTTCTCTCATTTGATTTACTTTATAAATCTGGATATGATTTAGTTAACCAGCAATAGTCAAGATTGCTCATTGCTCCTCACTCATCTTACTTAGCACAAACTTTGATACATACAGACTTAAATCCAGTCAATGATCCAAAATTGAATTAAAAGAATATTAAAAATTTGCACACATCTATCAAAGATGTTTGCTATCTGAGTTTGGTGACATTATGCATTTTGCATTTATATATTGCCTGCTTGCTTTTAGATTTTTTTTTTAAAAAGTATTGGGTGTTTATAATGTATGCTTTCCAGAGTCATGTGGTCTGAGTTGGGAGATTTTATCAATCAATTAATAAAAACAGGGACCTTACCTTCTCCCCTCTTCAAAATTGTCATTGCTTCTAGCACTGATCAAGAGACTTATTTATGCTTCAGTAAAAGTGCTGGTATCCAGTTTAAATTAACTCAAACATTATCTGATCTTAGCTTGGATAAAAGAACACCAGTTCTAATTGACACATTTCAAAGTTTGAGTACCTCATTGATCAAGACTTGTCAATTGGGCTCTCCACATGTGGAGGAAGTCCAGGATCTCTGTCAGTACTGGATACCATTTTATTTTTCAAGTCTTCATTGTTTTTGTATTTGTTAATGTCCAAAAATAAAATCCTCTGTAGAATCAACCTTGGATTATTCACTCAGTAGTATGTATTTTTATGTCATTTCCATAATGGTCAGCAATTGATGGGTTTTGTTTGTCTTGGTGGCAAATATACATTTTGTTTTAATCCAGTAATGGTAACATATATTCTACTACAAACTTTCCCCAATACACTTGGCTTTCTTTATGTAGCTTAACCAAATTACTCTTAGGAAAAGACTTCGGTTGCTGGTTCTATCCACGGATGGTCCACTTAGTCAGTTCTGGGTATTCTATGTTATAGAAGATTTGTGGAGATTTTTTCCCCCCAAAACCCAACTTCATAATACCAAAATTGTGCTCTCCCACTGAGTTGTGATCCTTTTCATGGATGTAGCACATGAGTGGGGTAGGCCAGGGGTGGGATTCAAATTTTTTAACAACCGGTTCTGTGGGCATGGCTTGGTGGTCATGTGACTGGGTGGACATGGCTTGGTGGTCATGTTATTGTTATTGTATTGTCTGGGCATGGCCAACTCAATATCACTCACATCGAGGCACGCATCTCCTCACCTGGCCTCTCATGACTGTGGGGATGCTGCAATAGTCGTAAGTATGAAAAATGGTCATAAGTCACTTTTTTCAGTGCCATTGTAACTTTGAATGGTCACTCCATTCACACAAGCAAAGTACCAGCAAAGGAGGGGGAAAAAAAACTCCAGAGACCTTCCAGAGACAGGAAGTCTAGTCCTGCCAAGAATGTAATAAGGGTTAACACAGAGGCAGTTTCTGTAAGCAACACCAGAATGTTTCCTTCCTGCCTTCCTTACAGGATTAGGCCAATAATTTCTTCTAACAACTGGTTCTCTGAACTGCTTAGAATGTTAACAACCGGTTCTAGCGAATAGGTGCGAACTGGTAGAATCCCACCCCTGGGGTAGGCTGATAATGTTTTCTTAATTAAAAACATGGTTACTACAAATGGAAGAGAAGGTAGAATTCTTTGAGCATTCCCCAAAACTTGTGAAACTGGCGGTTGATCATTACAAATTGGGAAGCCTTACTTACCTTCCCATAGACCTCAACCCTCACTTGAAATGTAGACAAAGCCACATTAGATGTTTCAAACTCTCAGTATACTTTATTTTAATGAACCAAATGTCAGTTAACCTGCTGTGTTTAATTGGTATTGAAAAAGATCCAGAGCAGATGGTGAAGTCCAGGAATTCATACTAGATGTGTGCACTTTTTAACATGCGTTTTGATAAAAAAGATATGGATATTGCCAATATCATGCTGCACACAACCCTTCACTTATACAGTAAGCTTGGAGAACAAGAAAAGGGGTTACATGTCTAGAGTGCTGCTACTTAACCATACAGTAATTCCTAATTATTGCATAAGTGATACCACAAAGAATGAAGGTTGGTCATATGAAATAGTTTAATATGGTGCCAATATTTATTGCCGTCCAGTGTTCATTTCTAAAACTCACTTATCCACTTACAATGTTCTACTCAGAAATTTACCCATGAGTTTATTTTTCCAGATAATTGATCATTTCAAATAATACACCATATGATTTCTAAAAATAATACACTGGCTACATTGGTTTTATTTCCAGCAATAGAATATCTGTTGCTTATACTTGGCTAGCAATCAAGTAGAATATTTGTATGAAACATTTGGCTAAAAGATTTTTAAAAAAATTTCTTATTGGAATTCATAAGATTCCAAAGGTAATATTCAACTATAAGATTTATTATAGGCAACTGATTTGCTTAAGTGAGATAGCTTGTTAATTAAGGGAAATAAAATTTATTTTTTTAAAAAAACGAAGTAGGATGGCGTTTCATGGTTGAATATATGCTTTGCATACAAAGATACAAAATACAAATTATGGTATTTTAAAGGTCTGTAAAAACTATTCTCAAATTTTAAGTACAGTAATCCACCCAGATTATTGGCCAGGTAATATTAGTTATAAGAATATTAATGAGAATATTAATCATCTTTGGCTGCAGAGATGATTCTTTCAGTTACCTCAAATAATATGGGCTGATTACTTATTTGCTAAATTTATTTGCCCTGGGGCTACTCTAGGTGGCTTACAATAATAAAAAGGAAAAAAAAGAAAGGACTACAAACAAAAGAAAAAATAATAAAATAAAAATAAAATAATAGAAACATAAAGTAAACAATGACAATGGAACACCGTGGGAATAATACATCAGTATGATACCCCAAAAGATGGATGAGTGAGGAGCAGAGACCTGGGGAGAGGAGGTGGAGTCTGCTATCAATCCAGAAGCCACCTCCAATGACCTCCTATTTGGTCCCCAGGCCAAACAGCAGAGCCAGGTCTTCAAGGTCCTGCAGAAGAACAGGAGGAGGATCTTACCTTAAAGCAGTGGTGGGCTGCAGCTAGTTTATCAACCGGTTCTGTGAGCGCGTGTGCTATGTGCACTACGGGCAGAGTTCAAAAACCACCAATTTTAGCCTCTAAATCTTAACTTCTAGAGCATCACCGGTGAATAAAATAGCTGATGTATGGCAATCTACTGTGCTGCATGAATCAGCTGATCTGAAAAATACAAAAATATAGGACAGGATAGAGTAGGGGCAGGTAGGAAGGGCCAGCTGATCCCCATAAGTACCAGTTCACTAGAACCAGTCCAAACCGGCAGGATCTCATCACTGCCTTAGAGGATAAGATATCCCAAAGGGCAGGCACTAAGGCAGAGAAGGCTGTTCTTCTGGATCTCAACCATCAGAGTTCTTTGACCGATGGGATCAAAAGTAGGCCCTCTCTGCCAACACGAGTGGGATGAATTAGTCTTAGTGGGATGATATGGTTCATCAGGAATCTTGGACCTATGCCATTAAGGGCTTTAAAGGTTATAACCAACACCCTGAACTGCATTCAAAAACTGACTGGTAGCCAGTGTAGTTCATGGACATCCATTTACATGGATTTCACTAACCTTAGTTAGTGAAAAGAAATAGTCAAGGAAGCTTTTGGAAGAATATTGTAGACTGGAAAGAACTGGAACTGATTTGGATGCAAACACTGGTACACATGAATGCAAGCTGAATTTCGGGTTGAAAATTTACCTCATGAACCTTGAAGAGAGTTTTGTGGGGAGTTGTATGTTTCACAGAATTGCTTCAAGTTCCAAACGTCTTTTTTTTCCTTGTGAGCTGGACTTATCATGAGTTTGTGTGAGTAGAGCTGCTTCGAAGAATTGCCAAGCTCTTGTTTTCTGTTGTGCTAAAATGGCTGTGAACATTTTAGCCATAGTTTAGGCAACTTATTAATATATCTAGGACAAGTATTTATTATTAACATCAACACCCCCTGTTTTTCTAAAGCTGCATCAAGTTTGATGTGAGACATACTTAGGAGATTTTTCTCCCACTCGGAATAGTTTAATATTTAGACAATAAATCATTGTATGATTTCAAATTAAATACTTTTGGTTGCATTTATGTTCATGAATCAAATCTGACATTTCCTTGCATTACATGGGCTTGTGCTGCTTTCAACCTCAACCTTTGCAAATGACATTTTCATTTAGAATCTTATCATTTCATAATTATTACCTTTCAGAACTCCCAGGGAGAGAACAAAAGCTTCCTCTTTATATTTCCATTGTTGTGTTTCTTTGAAGATCAAATTAAATTTCAATCCTAGCCAAAATAAACTTTTAAAGCATAAAATAAATGAGAAATGTTTTGAGGTGAGGGAAGGCTCATGGGGTACTGATTTCATGCAGGCTCCGCTGTACTCAGGTAAAATCTGAATAATACGTTTTCTTTAACTGAACAAAATAGAACCAGCATTTCTATTTTGAGACTGTATTAAAAAAAAATACCTTTGTCGAGATAAAAATATTTGGTTTCTTTTTTACATTCGGGTGAATTGGGAAACCTACATTATATTGCAGTCTCCAACTTATGGTCATGTGTGTAACAACTGTTTGAAGTTATGACCATCTCAGAAAAGTGATTTATGGCCTGTACTTGCTCTTATGACCACCACACCACCCTTGGAGTCATATGATCACAGTTTGTGTTTTTGGCTACCAGCTTGCATTTATGAGCAGTTGCAGTGTTCTGCAGTGAATTATTTGTTTTTTTTTTACCCTTTTTGCCAATTTCTAGCAAAAAAAAAAAAAATGTGAACACACCCTTTGGAGAAGCTGGATTTGTTCAACAACTATGTAATTTGCCTAACAACCACTATAAAATTGTGATAATAGTGAATCCAACTTATGACTATAGCAACTTAAAATGCAAAGGACTATCTGTACTACTGCCACTGCTACCACTAATATATACTTTTGCTACGGCTAGGATTCCTAATCCCATTCTTATTCTTGATAGATCATTCAAGACTTCCTAGGGTCTTATAGTAATAATCATTTTGTTTTTGTTTTTGATCCTTTTTATTCATTTTCTGTTCTTCTTCCAAATGTAGCTACACAACAAATGGTGACGTTCTTAAAAATATTATTTTATTTTGATATTGTTACCATAATGATTGCTTCATTACCCTTATAGCCATTGGATTTATCATCCCATGGAGGAGGGATCATTGGATATCCTACTTTTCTTCTATCTTCCTTATGTGCATAAAATGATTAAGGTTGGAATAACCAAAGGCCATTCCTTATAAGGGCAGCCTGTGCTAATTACAACAGTATTGTTTCCAGTACTGGGGAAAGTTGTAAGTTTTTTGACAGATAAATATCTAGAGACATACAGGTGTTCATTTTTGCCTATTGTTTGTATTTCTCCTTCTCCCAGTTGTGCCTGTCTTTTATCCCATTTTGCCAGTTAATTGTTTTGCTGTTTTCTGATGCTTAATACAGAAACATTAAGCTGTATTTTTGCTGGCTGAAGTGAGTGACAGGTGTACTTGCTTTATTCTGAATACAGGGACTTCCAAGGAATGGGCTAGGGGCAACTTAAACTGGAAACTACCTACAATAATTTTCCAACAATAACAACTCCAAAAAACAAGTCAGTTACTAACGGGAAGCGGCAGGGGAAGAGAGGGCTAGATGCTTGCTTAAAATCATATGCTAAGGTGATAGCACTGAAGTAATTTAATCTCTTTGTGGGTATCTCCCAACCCTAGTTCCAGCCTTTCTCTCACTCTCCTAGCCCTTACATTTGGTCACCCCATTAATTTCTGTATTACTTGGTACAAGTAATCCTTCACTTATAGCCACCACTGAGCCCAGTATTTCTGTAATTAAGCAAGATAGCTCTTAAGCGAGCCTTTCCCCATTTTACGACTTTTCTTTTCACGATTGTTAAGTCAATCACGTTGTTAAGTTAGTAACATGGTGGTTAAGTGAATCTGGCTTCCCCATTTGACCCCAGGACACTGCCATCAAAATAAGTACGAGCCAGATGCCAAAAGTCTGAATTTTGATCAGGAAAATGCTGCAAATGTCAGAAGTATGAAAATGATTATAAATCACTTTTTTTCAGTGCCATTGTAACTTTGAACGGTCACTAAACCAATGGTTGTAAGTTGAGGATTACCTATAGAACTAAAAAGGGAAACGGACCACCTTCAGTTTCAGAGAAAAGTTCTGCTTATATCATCCTGTGCTTTTAAATCAGACAAACACCTAAAACCAATGTCCACTTTAGACTCTTTCCTTTTGCAAAAGACCTGGAAGATCTTTTATTTTTATTTATTTATTTGGTTTGTCAATTGCTTACAAGATAATAGGTATAAGTAAAAACATGGTTATGAATACATGGATACATATAAGAAAAATAAAAGAAACAATAAGACAGGAATGGTAGGCACATTGGTGTGCTTATGCACGCCCCCTAACAGACCTCTTAGGAAAGGGGTGTGATCAATAGTAAAAAGTCTAAGCTTAAAGTTTTTGGGGTTTGGGGAAGAAACCACAGAGTCAGGTAGAGTATTCCAGACATTGACCACTCTGTTGCTGAAGTCGTATTTCCTGCAATCAAGTTTGGTGCGATTAACCTTGAGTTTGTATCTATTATTTGCTCTTGTATTGTTATGGTTGAAGCTGAACTGTTCATTGACAGGTAGGACATTGCAATGTATGATTTTATATACTATACTTAGATCAGACCGAAGGTTTTCTAGGTTTTCTAGGTCTAGAATTTCAAGTCTGGTGGCGATGAGTAGAGGAGTGGAGAACTCTTCTTGTGAAATATTTCTGGACTTTCTCAACTGTGTTAATATAATGTGGGTTCCAGACTGATGAGCTATATTCGAGTATTGGTCTAGCAAATGTTTTGTATGCTCTAGTTAGTAGTGTAATATTACCAGAGAAAAAGCTACGTAAGATTTGGTTAACAACTCTTAATGCCTTTTTGGCTATGTAGTTACAGTGGGCTCTAGCACCTAGATCATTAGAGATGAGTACTCTAAGATCCTTGACAGAGTTTGGATCATCAACAAGGTCTTGACTATTCAGCCTGTATTTTATTTTCTGATTTTTTTTTGCCAATATGTAAGACAGAGCATTTATTTGTTGAGATTTGAAGTTGCCATTTGTTTGACCATTCTGATACATAGTTGAGGTCTTTTTAAAGGGTAGCAGTATTGTCTGTGGATAGCTTTACATCATCAGCAAAGAGAATGCAGTTGCTCTTAATATGATCACAGAGGTCATTTATGTGGAGTATGAAGAGAGTTGGTCCTAGAACACTGCCTTGGGGGACATCACTGTTGACAGGTACAGAATTTGATAGGACATTCCCAATTTTGACTATTTGTTGTCTGTTTGACAGGAATGCTTCTATCCAGTCATGCAGGTGTTCAGAGATACCATAAGATTTTAGTTTTAGGAGTAGTTTGTCGTGTGTCACTGAATCAAAGTTTTTACAGATGTCTATGTAGATTGCGTCTATTGCTTTGCCCTGATCGAGTTGTGCAGTCCATGTTTTTGATTCTCTGCAGATGTGTGATGTTCATCAAAATCTCAGGCGATATTACTTGCCCATTCATCTTACTGTATGTAAAATTCTCTCTGGGTGAACAGCTCAGAATAACCTCTCCTTTAAAACCTTTGCACTCTATATGTATAGTATGTAAATCTGTTGTTGGCCCAGTTTATATGGAATGCAGCAAAGAGGAGTAGCACATCCAGCCTTGCGCCCTCTCCATGGGCAGCACTTCCCATACTCTGTCTACCTTTTCCCAATTGATCTGAGTCTCACACAGGTTCTAATTTTTTAATAGTTGAAGGCATTATTGCTTTCAATTTCTTATTGATTCCCCCAGCTGAATAGCTACAATGACATTGCCAGTGTCAGGTAGAACAAAGACTGACTTGAGAATGTGGGGCACTATTTACTTCTCTACCTTAAACAGCAAAACATTTTGAGCCAGCTTTATCTCAAGAGTTTGGAATAATGCATTAACAAGGCTCCGTCTTTAAACAACACACTGGTCACATTCGCTTCTCCACATCCTCCTTAAGCAGTAACCTATGTCTACAGTTTTGTTCAACTCTCTCACAAATATAAGAGAAGACATATTCATTCTGCAGTGATATACAACCTGATCAAGAGACTAACATCCAGTTTATTCTTAGAGTGATTGTCATGACATATCCTGGGGTTCGTGTCACTGATCCATTATCATTGCAATACATCTTAGATTTAAAAATGATGGTAAATGATACCCAGTGGCTTCAGATATATACAATTTCAGATTTACGTGTTGTAGATATCTACATGCCATGCAGGCATATGCGTGCATTTATATCTGGAAATCAAAATCTGCATAATGTCACTCTCTGTAATCTAAGCTCTTTTTTTTCCAAAGCTATCAGGAATTTGCTATTCTTTCCCAGCTAATTGAAGACTCCACATATACACTGATAAGGAAAATAATTAAAATCTCAAGCAATGGGCTCCTAAACCACCATCACTCTAACCAGCTTTTAGGGCAAAAGAGCATGCAAGTTTCTTTGGAGTCCTAACTGGTAAAAAAAAAAGACAAAATATGAGGACAAATTACTATGTGGGTCATGACCTGGTAGTTTTCTGTTTTTGAAACCATGGAAAATGTTGTTAGCAATAATTTTAGAAAGCAACAGATTTTGATATGAAACAGAAATATTAACAATCCTCTTTAATATTTAAAGCTTACTTAATCAGTTGTACTTCACTTGAGGCTGATTTGTATCATTTCCTTTCATTCTTTTGATCAGTTGCAAAGCAGTTACATGACTGTAAATATCTGATTGTGTTACATTCTTGTAGGCATAAGTGTTGAAACAGTGTTATCTCCAGTATAATGATATCATATATGCCATGTATGAGGGGAGTGATAGAATATTTAGAATTAGCCAAGTACTATAAGGTGTGTGTGTGTGTGTGTGTGTACTCACCCTAAAGGAATGCGATATGCACAACTAGCAATAAACATGAAGCATTTTGATCCACCACAATGTGAAGTCCATTCCAAATACTTTGATTCTCACCGTGGTCAATGAAAGAAATAACCAGCCCTGCATCACACAGTTGAACAGAGAATTAAAAGCCCTTAAGCCAATTTATTACAACAGGGATTGGTGTGCAAATTTATGCCAAACCATAGCCTCTGGTTACAAAATCAATGGAACATATGAATTGGCCATTCCAAATTGCAGTCTTCTAGATCCAAAGAACTTTGGAAGCGCACAATGAACCACAGGCTGCCAGCAGGCTGGCAGGGAGAGGGGGATGTACTCAAAGACAGCCCCAAAATCAAAACAATCACCGAACATCACATCTGGCATGTGGAGCAAGTGATCAGAAATTGACGATTGAGTTTTTACACAATTCAGTATAAAAGCAGATGGATGAGCTTACTTTTTCTATGCATAGCAACTAGCTCTTCTGTCAAGGATCAGTCATTTTCTTTCTGACCTCCCAGATACAGTATGGGCCATTTGCTTCCTTTCCCATACTTAGTCTCCAGTATAGCAGCAGCTGCTGCTTCTTCTTCTTCTTCTTCTTCTTCTTCTTCTTCTTCTTCTTCTTCTTCTTCTTCTTCTTCTTCTTCTTCTTCTTCTTCTTCTTCTTCTTCTCCTTCTTCCTCTTCTTCTTCTTCTTCTTCTTCTTCTTCTTCTTCTTCTTCTTCTTCTTCTTCTTCTTCTTCTTCTTCTTCTTCTTCTTCTTCTTCTTCTTCTTCTTCTTCTTCTTCTTCTTCTTCTTCTTCTTCTTCTTCTTCTTCTTTGTCTTTTTTTAGTCAGACTTAATTCTCTAAGTCTGGTCTGTCAGGCTGTATAAACAAGAGTTGATGAATGAGATTCAAGGTGTTTAGTCACCTGAAGCAGCTGTTTGAAGTAACTCAACACACAGCCCGAGGCTGATGTTTTCACAGCTGTGGGAACTCTTCAAAAGCTTTCCCTCTTGGTCTGGCTCTTTACCGAGCCTGTAGACATGGAGTGCACAATCTGGACAATTTCAGAAAAGGCAGAATGAAATGAGAGACAGTAATTTTGATGAGGCCGAGCCAAAAAAATGATCTAAAGTAAATAAATGAAGTGCATTACCTAGGTGGGCTCTCTATCTGAGAATAGCAGGCTCTCCTGGTGCACTCACTTTAAAAGGGAGACCCAGGAGTGAAACTTAATCCTTTGTTTATAGAGCAATATGTTCATGGTCTACTCTTGCAAGGCAACCCTGAACTGAAAGGGCTTATGGCAGAGCACACGGAGATACCTGGAATGAAGGTTGACACTTAAGTGACACTGAAAACATTCCAAGACATACCTTTCTTATGATAATGAACAAACAGCATCTTGGTTATGTCAAAATGTGGCTCTTGGTCCCCATGTTATGTGGCCAAATTGGTGATGCACCTGAAACTAGGGGGAAAAAAGACAGGAAACTTTATGAAACTTAGGGAATTGGGGAGGAATTGTAGGGAATTGGAAAATTACCTGCCATGAAAACTAAAGTGTTAACATGAAACCCAATCATTGAGCTGTAATCCAGCATAATTCAGAAGCATTGTACATGATGCAGTAGAAAGTAATATTCTATCTGGAGGGGAGGCTTAGATGAACTGGGGAAAAAATAAGTTAGCTGTTTTGTTTTTCTCTAAAATGGAAACTTGATAGATTACCTAGGTTGTACTTTGCACACACAAAGAGGGAGAAGGGTGTAAGTGTAGTATTTGACAATAAGAGAATTTAATGCACCAAAGAGAAATGGAAGATTTGTTGACAATATATATCAACCTCTTGATTCTGCAAATTCAGTAGAAATAGATGATCAGTTCCTCCCAATTCCCTATGTTTCCTAATACTTGAGATGTAAAAGACCAATTAAATGGTATAGTGCCTTAAACAATAGAAAATCTTGGGACAACAGAAGAATCAATCAACTTCACTGATGTTGATTTTACATATTTGTTATATAGTCATAGACCAAAAGTTAACAACAAAACAGAACAGTATACTCAAAAGCAATTTAGCAGGAATATCAGAAAAGGCATTCAAACTTGATAAACCAGCATACATATCAAAATCTATTCTTGTCCACGCATGGCGCAGTAGAAACCTGGTGCTTTCTAGTACTAACAATTGTCATGGCATAACATAAGCCTTACCAGTGATTTTGCTAGACTGATTCTATAATTAAAAATTTAAAAGCCTCTCTTTGGAGCCCAATATTTGATAATAAAGGGGAGGAATAGTTCTGCAGGTGAAGTATAAAGGGCAACTCAATAGTATATGTTCATCTGTCTCAGTCTTTATTTCCAAAAAACATGTAGAAGTATTCCTGGTAAGGGGTGTTTTGAAATTTCCTCTCCATGAGTTTCAAATCTTGCTGATATGAACATATTCTACAAGGAACAGGGATATTAAATGTTATATCTTTTATCTGATAAATATAAAATAAACTATGTTTAATGTCAATCATATTTTTTTCTGGATGAGAATGAGTACTAAAGAGCCAAAAGTTGACCATATCTAAGGCTATATATTTCTTTCAGGGTATCTAGATGCCAAGATGAACTGGTTAAGGGACTTCTCCTAAATACAGTATTTGTTATAGCAGGTTCTCACATGAGCTTCTACACAGAAAGAAGGAAAGATATCCAAGAATCATCTCATCCAGTATGTCTGAACCTTGGCAGATTGAAGATGGGTGGACTTCAACACCAAGATTTCCCAGCCAGCAATGACAAAGTTGACATCCACTCATCTTCAAGGTACCAAGACTGAGAAACATTAGTTCTAATCCAACACTTTGCAACATGCAGGAAAACTAATTAAACAGGGGGCAATCCAACCTATTCTTAGGGATCTACAGAAATGGACATCCGTAACCTCAATAGGTAGACTATTTCCCTGTTGTCTATATCTTACTGCCAGGATGATTTCCCTCAATTTAAATGAAATCTATTTAGCTACCACATATTGTATAATCATTATTTTTGGTGCTAATTTCTTGGGTTATGGACAAGAGTTCCTGAATACTTTTCTTGTAGTTTTCCAAAACAACGTTGATTCAGATTGGCCATAATCACAGAATCTTGAAAATCTGACTGTGCTTTACCTTCTCCTCCTTCTATGTTCCAATGAATTAGGGAAGGGTCTGAGCTTATTCCAGATGTTATCTGGCTGTCATGAAGTTTTGAAAAAGGCTCTTCAGACCCGTTTGTTTAAACATCAGCTCCTGCATATCTTTCTGAAGTATTTCCTTATTTTCTTACCTGTGCTCCAAAGGTCTAATCTTTGCATCATCTTTGTTCTCCTCTTCTAGGCCTTCTCTAAGCTCTCTGGAAATGTAGGTAATCAGAAACACAGAAACAAAATTGGAACAAATTCAAACTTTGAGTGGAGAATTTGGGGACTTCTTAAAAATGAAATTAAGATAAGCATGTTACCTCAACAGGACAAAATACCAAACTAGTTGAAACTGACAGAAAGAAGGAAACAGAGATACATAAGGAAAGACATAAATGAATCTGGGGGACAAGTAGTACAGGGAGTTCTGACACTATTTTAGAAATTGGTGGGGGGAAAAAACTTTGGATGACAATCAATTTGGTGCAATGGAAGAAATGCATGAATCCTTCACAGGGACAGAAGCCTGGAGCATTTCAACTGTAGACAAAAATATCTTTCAAAGCCCTCAGATATAAGCAAAGAACTTTTGATAGCAATTGTTGGCAATAATTAAACTATTAGAGCTTGGAATGTAGCATAAAACTCTCTAGGGGACTTGGCTTGGGCAGAAATTAAATTTCAATAATAATTGCTTGACTTGTTTCAGCAACTAAAAAAAAAAAAAATGGAGAGAGCTGCATGAAAGGAATCCCTTCTTGACAGCGGATGGGTCCTTTCAAATTTCCATTCTAGCTTAGGAACACAAATTTTAATGTTCTGTAAATTTGGAGATGGCCAGGGATGAGGATTCCTTTCACAGCCCTCTTTTTCAAAGGCTGGGGTATCACTGAATGTCTTTCGCAGAAATGTTATCTACTAATGAACAAATGGATTGTACAGATTTCTAGCAGGCTTCTTTCCAATTAACTTGTAAGATTCTAAAAGTCTAATGGGCCAACTCTCAAAATAATTTCAAAGTCCATGAAATGACATATTACAAAAATCTCAAAATGATATTTCCTTTGATATTTAGTTAGTCATAGGAGACTGGGAGATACACAGAAACTTGACTCAACATAAGAGAAAAACACGCTTATTAGAATATAGCTTCAGTAGAAAGTAAGGTTTTTATAAAGTCACAGCTGTATTCTAAGCAAACCTTAATTCGGATGTTACTAGGCATTCAGATAAGGCTTTTATGGGGTTTCTCTCCTTTCTAAACTAATATCATGCTATTATCTGAGTTAATTAAAATTATTTTATAGGTCATCTATGCAATATGATCATCTTAAAGCTACCAAGTTATTCAATAGTATTAAGATATTGAATTGCCACAAATGTTTATTTCAGGTAAAATATATGGGTTCGTTGCAGTGATGGAAGAGTGGTGGATGGATGGACATAACAGCTTCATAGAAACATCACAACATGGACTTAAGTTATGCATTGGATTTGAACAAATCTCAATATAAAATAGGACAGTTAAAACAGTTGATTCAGGGCAACCCAATTCAGCTATGGAGGACCTCCGCACAGCTCGGATCTTCAGTACCATGAATTTTGTGGTCTCAGTGTAGGACCTTATTTTTTTCCCATCACCTGGATATTTGTACAACATTTGCATGATACTTCTGATTGAAAATGTGTTTTTCACATATTCGAAGGTATAACTGGCAAGTCTATTTGAAATTCAAGTTTCCATTCATAACTGTACATGCAACAGAGATTTGTGCAAGACGAATGGTAACTGATCCCATAAGGATGACTACAAAAGTGGATTGGAGGTACTGAAAAATGTTATTGCAATTTAGAATCCTGGCATATAATCTACAATCATTTACAGGATGTGTTATTATAAGAGACACAAATACAAGGATCACTAGTCAGAGGGGATACCAACATTTATGCTCATTTTGATATAATGCTAATGAGTTGGCTTGGGCAACTGTCACTGTATCTGGATTGTTGAAGTATGACAAATAAGTTGTGCATTGATAAGTGGTACATAAATTAAAGAAGCCTTTCTTCTGGTTATCTGCAGATTCATGTAATTGGTTGTGTATGTGGTATAAACTTTGTAAAATACACTAATACTTTTGATGTGTTCAAATATTTCATTTGTTGGTTTGTTTGTTTTTTAAAAAAACATCTTGTTCTCGATAGTGTCACAAGAATTTAAGTTTCTTTGTATATATCATACCTATTTAACAAGGATATTTAGGGGCATTCAGAGGGAGTTAGAAAAATTAAGCTGATGGATGTCACTGGGTGATGGAACTCTCATGCCCTTTCATATGTGTATGACAGCTAAATCAAGGGGGTGAAAATAGTCTTGATTATTCCTGGATGATAATGTAGCTCTATAAAGTTAGCATAGCTAGTGCAAAAATCTACAGTGAAGAAATTCACAAGCTAAGGAAAAAGTACACGTCATAGAAAAGCAATATGGGAAAAGATGTATGACTATTTTCAAATAAATATTTATAATGCAAATTATCATGTTGGAATTCTCCTGTTTGTAAAAGGGAAACAATATAGCCACTTCTTGTTTAATGGTTAGAAACCATTTAAAAATCTGATGGTAATAAGCAGTAATAAAAAAAATCATTTTCTGACCAATGTGAATATTTACAACCAAATTTTTTGCACCTGGCAACAAGAGTTTTCAGTATGAAACTGGTTATGGTCTGGACAGTTTCAGGCAACAAAAGCTGTGGTAGAGGGTTCTCATTAACCAATTAATGCTGAACTTGTTAAGATGCAGTTAGCACTTTTTAGGAAAGCATGATACTGCGAATGTGTGAATTGGTGCAGTGGTTAGAATGCAGTACTTGCAGGCTAATTCTGCCAACTGACAGCAGTTCAATCCTGACCAGCTCCAAGTTGACTCAGCCGAGTCAGTAAAATGAAAAGCCAGATTGTTGGGGGCAAGATGCTAACTCTGTAAAACTGCTTAGAGAGGGCTATAAAGACTATGAGTCTAAATGCTATTGCTATTACTGCAGAGAAACACAGCTTGGGAAGAGGTAGCATGTTTAACACAATTCCCCTGTCCCGCGACAGGGCAAAAAAAGTGTGTGTGTTGGCAGGGAGAAGAGTCAAGCAAGTCTAACCTTAATCCTAAATACTACCTAGGATTTTGCCCAAGATGCAAATGTTATTAAGTCAATGGAAAAGGGTGACTACAATTGCACTGTATTCATCATGCATGCAAGTGTTGAAAAAGTCATTTCTGAGTTCAAAGGAACAAATTTCAGGGAAAAAAGTAGAAAGCGCTAAAAAGGAAAGTGAACGAATGAAACAAGGAGGTAGTCTTTCCAGAATACTTAAAAGTGATACAAAGATACAATAATAAATGCTTAACATGAATGAAAATCTCAGCTAAGGAAAGATTCCTCAAAGCCCGAAGGTATACAGGTAGTCCTTACAACTATGTTTGAGCCCCAATTTTTTGTTGCTAAGTGAGACATTTGTTAAGTGAGTTTTGCCCCATTTAATGACATTCCTTGACACCAGTGTTAAGTGAATCACTGCAGTTGTTAAGTGAATAACATGGTTGTTAAGTGAATCTGACTTCCCCATTGTCTTTGCTTGTCAAAAGGTGGCAAAAAAGGTGATCAGATGATCTTGGGATCTTGGGATACTGCAACTATGAGTCAGTTGTCAAATGTCTGGATTTTGATCTTATGCCACAACTGTCATAAGTATGAAAAATGGTCGTAACTCACTTTTTTCAGTTCCCTTGTAATCTTGAACAGTCATTAAATGAACTGTTGTAAATCAAGGTCTACCTATGATGACCAGGAGCATAGAAGCTATCAGAGTCAAGAAGACATCCTTGAAAAAAAAAAATGGAAGCCTTCTCAAATGAGAAAAACAAACTAGATCATAAAGTTTGGCAGATCAAATTCAAGGGGGAAAAAGTATATTGATACCCAATCCAATAATACAAATATTAAGGATTTAACTATTTTTCAACAGGATAAAAGCCCTTAGGTGACATTGGCACTACTAGTTTGCAGAAGAAGAAATACAGAAACTTGGTAAATTATTTGCTTCTGACTTCATTGCTGAGAACATAAGCTAACATTTTCAAACAGACACAAATAGAACTGGAAAGAATAAAACTGTAAGCTTCACTGACACATTCAAAGATAAACAAATCCTAAGGTCTAGATATTAGCCACAGAAAGATTTGTAAAGAATTGAAATTTCTGAGCTTCTACGCTAAAGCAGGCAATGGAATAGAACAGTATTTCTCAACTTCAGCAACTTTAAGATGTATGGACTTCAACTCCCAGATGTCTATGTATCTTGAAATTGCTGAGCCCGAGAACAGGGATCTGGGGTAGAACAGATCCCTACAAGGGACAAAAATACCCCAGGAATTGGAGCTTTCAAGAATAGAGTGAGAACAGGTAAGGGGGGATTTTCTCTCTTCACCAAGGAAAGAAGAAGAACGGAAGTATCTGGAGATATAGTTACCAGGCAGTTGTTATCTCTGTACTTCACAAGATTTAGAGCAGATTAAAGAAAATAATTCAGTGTGAAAACATCGCAACACAACAAAATATTACAACTCTTCTACTATTATTACAATTCTTCATGAATTTCTTAAGGGCAAATAGAATTACTGAGGGACTGAAGATTTACTCCTAGGAAGACTAACTGAGAATTTCTCTGTTGGATCAGCTGACGGGGGTTCCTTTAACATTGGCTAAAACATTGCTTCAATTTCTAAGCTTGAAGAGAGGAAAATAAAGAAAAGAAATAGAGAAAGGGAGAAGATACCGTAACAGAAGGGGAAAAAAGTAAAATAGAATACAATAGAATACTTATTGGCCAAGTGTGATTGGACACACAAGGAATTTGTCTTGGTGTAAATACTCTCAGTATACATAAAAGAAAAGATGCATTCGTCAAGAGTTGAGACTCATCAGGTACAACACTTAATGATAGTCGTAGGGTACAATAAGCAATCGAATCATACTAAATAATATCCATTCATTCATGTGTGCATCCATTACCCACACAACCACCACACTTTTTAATTGTGAAAGCATCTGATCCCAACATTTTATGAACACATAAAAATATGAATGGTCTCAAATGTTCTTTGGAATCAGCCTTGAATTAATTAATTTCCTTTCCAAGTTCAATATTTAATATATATTCTCTCTCTCTCTCTTCTTTCTCATTTTCCTTCTTTCTGAAACTGGTTAGGCAGCTAACTTCTATTTAAAGTAACCTCATCTCCCTAGTGATTGATTTTAGAGACAACAATTGGCATGCCCGTGCTAAGGCTAATTCTTTGCAGATGTTGTCAAATTACAGGTTAAATGGGGGGAAACGTTTCGATCTTCCGGCCACCCACTCTCGTTCCCCTGAAATAGGTGCAGAGTACTGTATATCCTGTGCTGTAGGTGCAATAATTCTGTCTTCTGTCACTCATTTGGTTTAAATGATTACCATTTACCATTTCAAAGTATGTTGTGTTATTTTGCAGGTATCAAAAATGTCAAAATGCTCGGTTATGTTCTCCCTGAGCGGATGTGTGAATTGAACATGGCAAGGCCACTGATGTTTTGTGTGTGTGTGTGTGTGTGTGTGTGTGTGTGAGAGAGAGAGAGAAGGAGAGAGAGAGAGGGGGGGGGAGGGAGGGAGGAAGGAGGAGGGGAAGGTTGCTTTTAAAAGAAATGACATTTGGCATTGTTCAAAAAAGAAAAAGGAAAGAGGAAGAAGGCTGGATTACTTACTTCTTTGTAAATCTTCACATTCTTTCATGATCAAAGGCTTTTTATCTTAAGGGGCTTAATCATAATTGATAATGAGCACGACATATGGGTGCTCTTTTATGCCAGACTGAGGAGCAATTTGAAGGATCCCGAGGACAAGATCACCATCAAAATCTCAGGCTGCAATTTTAAGCCAGTTGACAAAAGAGCCCCTCCTTCTTGAACATTACATCTTGTATTCACATGGTGGTTTAGAAGTAAAGCTTGAAAAATACCTAAATATGACACAGTTTTAAAAGTGTAAAAAAAACCTCACACTTCTTACAACAGCAGCTCCCAAAGTATATCAGCAAGCATGACTTAAAGCAGAGTTTTATTATTATTATCAACTAGGAATGACAGGAGCATTTTTGGGGTGGGTGGGTGGGTGGGATAAAGATTACAAATGTTTTTTTTTCTGCTACCATCAATGTATAATGAACTTTTACTAACAAGCCTGGACATTCATCAATAAGAATTAAGGATTCATTAACCAGACAACATCTTAGAAAGTCAAGATACTGGTGAAGTGCTGGGCTAGGCCCCTTAAGATCAAGTTATCTCTCAGCCATGAGGCTTCACATCCCAACCTATCTCCCAGGGTTATTTTAAAGGCTAAACCATGGGACAAAACACACAGGCAAATCCTGGACACCACCTTAAACTCCAGAGAAAAGGCAGTGTATGTGTTTAATAATTATATAACATTATAAACCAGAATGTGATCCTTGGCAGCTTAGGCAGACAGAGGCAATCCTTCAACTAACCTTGCAAAAATGTTTTAGAGTCTTAAAGATCAAAGTGAGCACCTTGCATTGTGCTTGGAATCAAAAGAAAAGACTGTGCAACTAATGCAAAATTGCTGGAATAACTGACTGCTATTTTTAAGCCACTGTCAAGGAGCAGAGTCCATAATCTGGTCTAGATATAGCCAGAATATGCTTCCCTGAGGCAAAATCTGCTTCCAGTTCTAACTACTGACCTCTGTCTCCTTGGATAATATCCTGCCCATATTCCTAGCTTGCATACCGAAAATATAATCCATCAAGGAACAATTATTCACTTCCAGATTTTGCAATTCACAATGTCTTAATTATTATTTGAAAGAGGAGTGGCCTTTGTAAACTCACTTATAGTCCCAGCCAATGGTGGGATTCAATATTTTTATTAGTATTATTGGTTCTGTGGGTGTGGCTTGGTGGGCATCGTGTGGCTTGGTGGGCGTGGCAGGGGAAGGATACTGTAAAATCTCCATTCCTCCCCAAACCTGCTTTCCACTCTGTTCTCCTGTGCAGTGCAACAAAAGAAGACCCAGCCAAACAGCTGGGACTTGAGAGGCAGAGGAGGTGGCGGGGCCAGTCAGAGTTGGTATTTGCTGGTTATCCAAACTACTCAAAATTTCCGCTATTGGTTCTCCAGAACTGGTCAGAACCTGCTGAATACCACTTCTGCATGGCCTGTTGCTTCCCCACATATTCTCCTGATACCTTGAATGCATTATTTTATAACCAATAGATTTTGTAAGAGTGAAGACTTTGTCCACCTTATTTCCTAATCTGTAGTAGCATCAATTCCAAAGTATTAAAGAAGTGAATTCCATACACTGAATGCGTGGAAAATGGAACATTCCTCATGCCTAGATTGAATGCTTAAAAATCAGAGAGAACTTCTTTCCAAATTCCACTGAGTGTTAAGAAGTAGGACAGGTTTGTCTCTACTGTCACCAAACCTTCACATCATAACCTGAAAATCGAAATAATTTCCTCCCATTCAATTTGTATAGCATCAAACCTGACAGCATTGCCACTGGGAATAATAGAACTTCTGTCTAGTTGATGGGGCTAAATGTTTGGAATCCTTCTTTGTTTTAGGAGCTTAGGGAGGCTTAAGTAATAAAGAAATTGCCTTAAGTTTTAAGATGGGCTCCTTAAACATTCCTTTACCTAGCATTCTTTAGAGGTCTGCTGGTCAGGGCTGTAGTTCATTACCGTCTGGAAGCCCCTAGGTTTCCTGGCTGTGGAGTGCGCACTGGGTCGAAAAGGCGACTTGATTCTGCTTATTTGCCAATGAAATGGTGATGCAGAGACTTTCAGCAACAGAAAGACTCAAAAATCTTAGTTTCAATTTAGATTATACACCTAGGTATTCCTTTGCAAAGTCTCATTATTTTCTGTAGATAAAATGTGAAATGTTGTACTTTCTGCTTGTATTGTCAGTTAGTTATGCTTTCTGCTAGGAAAAGGTAGCTTTAGCCATATCCCAAGCAAAACATAACTGGAATTCCCAATATTTAAAATATGATCTCAAAAGACCTGTGACTTTAGGGGAAAAAAAAGTCTGCATGTGGAGTAAACGTGCATACCTGTGGTTATAAGAAAAGATATAAAAGTTTCAATTGCCTTCCAAAATGAAGCATTGTGGAATTTGTATGCATCAAGACTTTTAAATGGTTCGTATATGAAATATCTCAGCCAGTTTCTCTGAAAGGGTAGAAAACGTCTTGCCAGATTTCCTTCTGTTATGGTGCTCTAAGTAGTTTTCATGATTTGAAAATAAAAAATGGTTTTGCTTGCAGCTCAAGAGAGTACAAAAGTATGAAAGTACAGTGGGTGTGCATTGTGAATTAACCCATATTCTCTAATCCAGTCCTCTTCAGATGTGCTAGTTTCTGTAATTCTAGCCAGAGTGATGAAGGAGAGCTGTTAATGAAGAACCATGGTGGCGCAGTGGTTAGAGTGCTGTACTGCAGGCCACTTCTGCTGACTATCGACTGCCTGCAATTTAGCAGTTCAAATCCCACCAGGCTCAAAGTTGACTCAGCCTTCCATCCTTCTGAAGTGGGTAAAATGAGGACCCAGATTGTTGGAGACAATAGGCTGACTCTGTAAAACTGCTTAGAGAGGTTTGTAAAGCACTATAAAGTGGTATATAAGTCTAAATAGCTAAATAGTGGGGAAGGAACTTAAAGGAAGAGCAAGAGTTGGGTTGTTTAAATAAATGTGTTCAACTAATGCCACCCCAATTTCTCTTCTTTGAGTCCCCCCTTCTCAAGACTTCTGCTTCCTCAATATTTAAGTCTGTCAACCTTCTGTTTGTTTTTCTTGGTCTATGTAAGTCAAGGAACCACTCTAAAATATGCATTCTGTGCCCCATGGACCTTGGTTTAGAATGTCAAGAAATATGAAATATGAGTAAGGAAGAAGAAAAAAAATGGTTAATTGATCTGCTAGGGACGTTACAAGTTGCCTTCACATTGTCTTGAACATATGCTCCTAATTAAACCCCTTTCCCTTATAAAGTGTGAAATGTTCTCCTTTTTCCAACTTGCTAAACAGCTTCTTGCCCCAGTCAACTCGGTTTGGAAGAACAGGAAATTTAAGCTGACAGATATTGCATGGCATTGAACTCGATGCAATATCTTGATGGCAAAGAACCCACAGAGTTTAATACATCCAAATGGTACCCTTTTCCGCATGCTACAGAAAAATCTACAGCTCTCCAGTTTAACAAGAGACTGCCAAATCAGTCTTGACTCCCGACAACTAGGCAGTATTTTCAGAAGTGGTTTGCCATAGTTTTCTTCCTAAGATTGAGAGAGAGTGAATTACTCAAAATTTCTTTGCTGGCTTTGTGCCTAAAGGCAGGCCTAGAACCCCTCCTCTTCTGTGCCTTAACTACTAGTCCAAACCACCTGTCAGTAAGGTATTACCATTGGGAAATTAGGAGAGAAGGAAACCTGGTTTTAATAAAGCAACTTATGTATTTAAAACATTTATTGCCATTTACAACTCAGTATCAAAAGTTAAGAAAGATGTGATCATCTTTTTTTCAGTTGTTGGGTATATTATTTATTTAATGTATCATATGTAGCCACCCATCTCCCAAGCAGAGGTTGCCTCTCATTATAGGATTAAATAAGCTTTAGAAATGGAGACACAAGTCTGTGATTCTATAGAAAACTTTATGGTTAAATCAAGTTCTTTCTGATAGACAGACAGACAGACAGAGAGTGGGGGAGGGAGGGAGAGAGAGAGAGAGAGAGAGAGTCATAAGTCTAGGACTACCTGCAATACATTTATTGAAAAGAACTTGATTTAATCAATCTCTTTTTTATTTCTCCATAGTATCACAGACTCGTGTTTCCATTTTTAAATCTTATTCAGGCCTATAATGAGAGGCAATCTGTGCTTGGGAAATGGGTGGCTGTATATACATTAAATAAATAAATACCATGGCCAAACTCATTTAACAACTGCCTTGCTTAGCAATGGATACACACAAACAAACACACACATTGCTTTAAGGAATGCTTCTGTCCCACAAATCCTTCCCATTTGACAGGTAGCTTTGTGAAATTTGAAATTTGCAAAGAAAAAGAAAGAGAGAGGGGAAAAAAATCTTCTGATGCGCCCACCCACCACTGCCAAATAGACAAAATGAACAGGGGGAATACTTGAAAATGACCCTCCAATCTTTGATTAATCCAAATAATAGAATGTTTCCTAAGTAATTTTGCTCCTGGGAAGATTCCAAGCAAGTAATTTACAAAATATGGCTTTCTTCATTGGAAAAAGGTTATAAAATTTTGTTTGTTGGAGGTAAAGGAAGGAAATGTAATTAAAGGCTAAATTCAGTCTCACATTTCATTCTTAACCAAAAGAATATGTGTGATTTGGATAGGAGTCACCTAGGCATTTCCTTTGCTTTGCTTTGCTTTTTTTTTTTTTTAAAGTCAAGCACACATTGTCAGCAGATCAAATGATGTGATAGCAGACCTACATCTGGCAGAGCTGAGTGTGCCAGGTAAGCTAAAATAGAAACTCTGTGGTTGTTAACTTAATGTTGCAACCCTGGACTCTTCTGGTAATGGAAATTCAAAGTTCCTCTTTGTAGTGTTTCTATAAAAATACAAATAAGGAAGAGGTGAAATGAAACTTCAAAGAGCTTGGGTTTTCCTTTCCTTAGTTGTTTTTCAAAGTCTCTTACTCTAGTTGGGAAAGCTTATAAAGGCTATTTATGAAGAAAGAGAGGGGTGGGAACACCCTGCATATGCTGCATATCAAATAAAGCAATGGATTCAGCAGGATAAGAATTTATAGGCGACAAAGATTAGAGAGAATGAGGGATTTTTATTATATGACATTGAACTCTCAGTCTGGCTTACCTTATAGAACTGACACAAACCTATAGGTTTATCTTATCATTACCCTCTCTGAGGGGGAGGAGACAATCCATCCAGTGGTGGGTTTCTAATTTTTTCCTACTGGTTCTATGAGCAGTTCTATGCATCGGGCTCAAAGACCAACCTCTGTGTGGGCTGAGTGAGGTGAGCTAAGCTGTTTTTTAGCTCAGCTGAGGCATGGCAATCCACTCTGCCGCACGAATCAGCTAAGCTAAAATACAGGGAAATATAGGAGAGGTAAGGCCAGGGGAGGGCAGGTGAGGCCAGCTGGAGGTGGTATTTCCACTATCAGTATACCAGAACGGGTCCAAACTGACTGAATACCACCTCTGAATCCATCTCATCTTGGAGACAAGTGATCATCTAAACCTTAGGAACAGCCAAAGCATATCACAAAATGGCAAGGTCACACAATGGGTCAATTCTGATTGGGTTGATTCTGTCACAGATGGGCCTTTTTAAAGAAAACAAATGAATCCAGTGTCAGTAGATAAAGCAGCCTCAGTTCCATAAACATTTCCTTGGATATTTTTGTAGGATCACATCCATGGCTTCTGAAGGCTGTGTTTCAAGTATTTGACCTCTGTCCTCTTCTGTGTTTTAAGATTCCAAAAATTGTTCAGATCACAAAAAGTTGCAGCAGAAGGAGGATTTAGTAAAGATTATCCATTGACTTTTATCCATTTGACTTTCTTCAGTAAGACCATTGAGAAAAATAGCCAAAATTTTCAATTTCATTGTACACATGTTGTGCATTGACAATATATATTTGATTGATTGATTTCATTTATGGAAAACCTGTATCCAAACTTTTAGATGTGGCTTATGCCAAATTGAGCATGTAATCTTCAACCAGAATAACTATCATTTATTTAAAATATGTTTTAGAAGTAGTATGTTGGTTTCAAACTTCATGTTGGATTCCAACATACACAAAATTGAAATTAGATCTTAAATACCCTTAGCCATTCTTCTCCCTCCCAATGTTAAATATTTTTTGTAATAGCTGATTAAACAAAACCTAGAATCAAATTTTATTTTTTGGATGGAAGTTCTTTACAGTTTTTATTATTGGCATAATTTGGTTTCTACATCCTACATTTTCTATTTCTGCTGAGAGAGAGGTACATCCTGTTATAGCTTATGAAGTTCAGAAAAATCTGAATATTTTTGCTATCTACTGTCATTCCATTCCATGTTACATAGTCAGAAATAGTGAGCCTTGCCATACATAACTAGTTTGTTCTTCGGGCATTCTTATCAGAATTAACTCCCTTTGCTTTGCTTCCGGACACTTTTTAGAGCTTGACATGACCTAAAAGGAAAAATTAAAGGGTAGTACATGTGATTAGGAACTTCTCCAGTCCAAACTCAAAGGGCAGGATATATGCTTCCTCTTGTGAGTGCTCTTCTCAATGCAGTGTAGAAGGAAAAGAAAGACATGTCCTGATAGTTGTCAGACCAGTGGACACTTTGGAAGGTTGAAATGTAGCATCATTGGATTTCAGGTAACACCACAAGAGTACCTGGAGATATAGTATATAGTATTCTCTACATCAGATATTCTTTCGGGACCTGATTTTGCAGCAGAAGACACTGAGTATGGATCATGTAGAAGATTATGTAGAAGCAATTATCAGCTGCTCAAAATACTTTAAAACAATGTTTATTTCATAGGAGGGATGTGTCTGAATGAGTACAGTGGGTGTGCTGAAATATCATTAATTGCCCTTTGGTGAACAAATTGGGCTTATTAGGCTTAATACTCCTTTATGTAATTGGATACTTGATTTCCTAGTTGATAGGCCCCAGTTTCTGTAAGATAGAAGAAAAGTTTCCAACTCCATCTCCTTGAGTATGGGTTCCCCACAGGGCTGTGTCTTGAGTCTGCTACTGTCCACCTTGATGACTCCCGACTGCTGGGCCAAACCTACTACAAATCATATTGTGATGTATGTGGATGATACAGCAGTGGTAGGTCTTATCTGGGACAACAATGAAAGTGCTTATAGGAAGAGGTGAAGGCTTTGGTAGACTGGTGCAATAAAAAAAACCTGGTTCTAAATGTTAATAAAACAAAGGTGATCACTGTAGATTTTAGAAAGAGCCAGCATAGTCATACTCCACTCAGTATCAAGGAAGCAGCTGTAGAGATAGTCAACAGCATGAAGTATCTGGGGGTGCAGCTAACTAACCATCTGAACTGGTCTCTCTTCATCCCTAGTGAAGTGTGAAAACCAGCATCTGCATTTCCTGCATCTGATGAGGACAGCACATCTTTCTCTTTCTGTCCTGACCACTTTTTACAGAGGCATGACTGGGAGCATTTTAACAAACTACACCACCGTTTGGTTTGGTGGCAGCAGTGCATCAGATAGACAGTTATTTCAGAGAGTGGTAAGGATAGCAGAGAAGATTATAAGAAGTTCACTTTCTGTTATTCAGGATACTGCTTATAAGTGCTATGTATTTAGAGTTCAAAGTATTGTTAGTGATCCACACACCCACTTTACCATCTGTTCCTGTGGTTCCCCTTTGGGAAAAGGTTTCAAAGTATTTCTGGAAGGACTATCAGATTCTGTAACAGCTTTGTTCCCTTTGCTGTCTGGTAAACTCACAAGATTTGATTTTCTCGTATGTGTATACATCCGAACTGGATTGTGTTGTTTCCCTGTGTCATATAATATATGTGGGTATATGCATAATTTTGTATTTATTTATTTTGTCATGTTTATGTACTGTGTATTGGGAGTTGTGACCCTTTTGAGAGCTATATGCAATGAAATTTCAGTTTAACGTATGCCAATTAGTGTACATTCAAAGTGATAATAAAGTTATTCTATATTTCTATTTCTTTTCTATTTCTATTTCTATTCTATTCTATTCTATTCTATTCTATTCTATTCTATTCTATTCTATTCTATAAAAGCTCTCTTTGAACTACTCCAATGCTGGAATGTCTGAAGAAACTCCAAATCCTTTGGACTGAAGAGTGATAAAGTACAAATGCGAATGAAGGCATGATTTGGTTTTATCAACATCCTTGAGGGCTTACTTTAAAAATTGACTTTTAATGGAAAAATAAGTTTAAAATTATAGAATCAGAAGGAGCTTTTGTGGCCTTCATTTCCAAACCTCAGCTTAGTGAAATAATCCAAATTGAAGCAACAGATGGCTTTCTAGCTGTTGATCAAATGTATACAGTGAAAGTGATCCCACTATTTCTCCTGGTATTTGATTCTAAAGTCAAATATTCCTATTGTGATTTTTTTTTTCAATTGAAATCTTCCTTCTTGTAGCTTAAATCCATTATATTATCCTGCACTCTGGAAAAACAGAGACCAAATCTTCATGTTCTTGTATAGCACATCTTTTCAAATTTTTGAGGGGTGTTGTCATAGACCCTCTCCAATCCAACTTTTCTTCTCAAAACTATAGATGTCTGTCTCTTTTCATAGGACATGATTTCTACCCTCCTGATCAGTTCAGATTCCCTGATTATCACAGGTAGGAAGATAATTGTTGGCAAACTATTGGGGTAATTATAGTCCTCCAATGAATCCATATCTTCTGCTTGGCTGGACAGATGTTAGTATTCACAGATAAGAATATTGCTTTTATTTATTTATTTTCCTAGTCATTCCTATAGATATCTATAGGGTAGTAGCAAGAGGCACAAGTGATGAAATGTTATTGCAACAACCCCATGGAATCCCCAGTTGTTATAGGGTTACATGTGGTCTTGCCACACAAACACAACAGAGAAGACATGTATGTTTATGTCATGACATGTTTCATCATTCTGTCATTATTGTAGTTAGGATTAAAAATTCAGGTTTGTCCCTCTTGCTGTTTTAATCAAGATGTTCTCTCTCGCACAGCAAAAGGATATTTTATCCAGGTAAATTTTGCATTTTTGTTCCTTTGCATTGTTTTTGCACTGAGTACAACACTGCCAACTTCAAAGAAGTGCAAAACAAAACAAACACCACATTCTGGAATGTGAATTAGTTCAGGACATGAAAATTGTAACGGATACAAACTTTGTCTAGTGTTCTGTTATTCCAAAGCCAGTTTCAGCTGTTGACATTGTTTAGTTACAATAGTTTAAAAAAAACTTGGTCTGATAATACAGTTTTGGGAAGGAAGCCCCCTTAAAACAAACAAACACACAAACACGCACAGAGGGAGGGAGGGAGAAAGGGAGAGAAAGAAAGAAAGAAAGAAAGAAAGAAAGAAAGAAAGAAAGAAAGAAAGAAAGAAAGAAAGAGGAAGAGATAGGGAGAGAGAGAGATGGAGAGAGAGAGAGAGGGCACTTTGGAAGGGAGAGGTTCCTTTGTATAGACTCCATTCAAATGTTCTCAAATGGTGACCTTCAGAATTAGATAATCTAATGAAGTTCCAGTGTAGGAATAGAGCAATTGATGTCATGTTTTTCCAGAGGTATCTTTGGGAAGGAAGTAACTAAAAAAATAAATAAATGAAAATGATTGCCATGTCCCTATAACCAAAGACCCACCATTTTTTGCATGCATCACATGGACAATGCCCACATTCACCAACAAAAAGTGAGGTTGTGGTCATGTTTGACATTCTTGTTTTTTCCTGAAGCTTCCAAAATGAAACAATTATTAGGTTCTGTGGCACTTTTCAAGAGAAGTTGTTCCACTCTGCTTGCACTGAAAGTCAAGAGATAGAAGTCCCAAATCACTGGGAAAAAAACCTCCACACATATGTAGGTAAATTACTTCTATTAGAATGGAACATAAAAGACCACTTGAAATTCTACACCAAACTTGTGGACAGAGATATTGTAAATAATTTCTCCAGGGAAAGAAATGAGGATGTTAAAAAGAAATAGCAAAGAAATTTTCTGCAGAACTCTGTTCTAAAAGGGGCAGACAGCAGTCTCTTTGTCATTTATGCTATGTTCACATATATTTATTCTTAAGTCTTTTTTTCTCTGTGTCCACATTAATCTGATGCTTTCAGTAAAGGGAATGAAATCTCATATTTAAACCCAATTTCTGTGCATTTTCTTAGAACTGAAATAAAACATGTAATTCATTAGATTTCCAAATCTATTTTGGTGCAATTTGAACTGTGAGGTAAGACATGTCTTACAAACCTGGATCCAAAAAAGGATAATTGTTCCAATCCATTGCTCATTCAGAAGGAACCCCTGGCTCAAGAGATAGTGTTGTCAAGAAAACCATGGATTTCTGGGCTATGGTCTCTGTCAGCTTTGCTGGCTGAGGAATTCTGGGAGTTGAAGTCCACAAGTCTTAAAGTTGCTAAGGTTGGAGACCTCTGGTCTATGTTGTCTACATGATGGGCTTCTAGCAAGAGATGGGCTCCACCTCACAGGAACTGGAAATAATGCAATTGGAAAAATGTATTTGCATACTCTTTCAGGTTCTCTGAAGCGTTTTAAACTGATCTGGAGGTGGTGGGAGGCCAGAACCAAACCCAAAGCATAAGCCTCAAGACAATGAATTTGACAATGAGAAAGGAGGCAGTGAGAAGGAAAGGGTCCTCAGATATAAAATAGGAAATACAGCAAGCAAATGTAAGATCAGCCATAAAGGGCTCATGATGCCTGCACATTCATGCTCAAAGTATGGGGAACAAACAGAGAAAACTTGAAGTCCTACTACATAAGGACAAGTTAAGATATTGTTGGAATTGCCAAAATTTGGTGGGATGGAACCCATTTATGGAATATACTACTAAAAGCTTACAATGTGTTCAAAAGAAACAGATCCAACAAAAGATGAGGAGTTGTACTGTATGCAAATAATTACTATACAGGAATACACAATACCAATAGTGAAAGCTTTCTTGAAGGTATCGGCTGAAAATTGGGAAAAAGAAATGACAGGATATCCAAAATAGTGTGATTCTTGCTTTGGGCTGGGGTTTTTGTTAGAAGATGTTCAAAGTCCCTTCCAACCCTATGATTCTATGAATGAATCAGATTGCCTTGTTTAAAAATGTAGAATTAACGAAATCTTGTATGGCCCTATATTAAAATACAGAAATACACAACCAAACCACACACTCCCCACAAAAAATATAATATTTCCCTCCATGTGGCTGCATATTAACTACATTAAATAGTAGTACAAGTGCAAGCTGCCTTTGAAGAGGGGCTATTTGGTCTATTATTGTTGATGTTATTAAGAGACTTTTGCATATGTTCCGAGGAACATCAGAACTCCCTGAAATATAATTTTTCAATGAACGGTTTTAAAGAATAATTATTGCTCACCTTGTTAAGTCAATGTCCAAGTTTTAGGTCAAAGTTACCTAAACCTCAAATATGTCAATAAGAAGGAGAGCCAAATTGTCCTCTGCTGTTTGCTATAGGGTTATGTGGTATGTTTGACAATTTGGCCAGCAATGATTACTAGTCATGTCCCCAAATGGCCAAGGTCATCCTCAGCCAAATTCCCTATTTCTCATTTCTGATTCTTAGAACTTCACAGTAACTGTCCCTGGTTCTTAGAATTCATAAATCAAGCCTCTTCTCTCTTCCACAGAACAGGCTGAGGTGGATATGGATTTTTCACCCCCATTTACAATCTGAACCAAAAATTCTAAGCCAGGGAAGCAGCTGGCATCATTAAAAAAAACAAAACAAAACAGTAAAAATCTCTTGCTGGCACCTCATGCTGACAATGACTAGCCAAATCTCCATGGGCAAAAATGCCAGCGTAGTTTTCTGTGGCAAAAACAACAAAATAGATTTTTGTCAATGTGCATCGATTTTGACAGGAAGTCAGATAAATCTATCAATAGAGAGAGACATACATCTTTGTGTAAGGTTTCCAAATGAACCGATGATTAGAAAGTGGGAATGTCTTTAATTGTCATGTTTAGTGACCGAACTTATTTGGTCTTTTACACCACTTTGCATTCTTTTCTTTAGCCAGTTTCTTTTGCTATGCTCTTTATAACCAAAATTGGCTGCTCTCCTAAGACATCTGCTGAACATTTGAAAAGGAAGGGTAAAAAAAATTAAAATTCATCCTCTTTGTCAGACAGAGCCAATGTGCCCACTGCTAACATAGGCCAACAGAAAAGTCGGAGAGAATAGAAGCTAAAAGTAATCCATGCAGCTCTTTAATCTGTGACTCAAATAAGTTGTTAATCATAGTAGTTGGCTAATGGAAGCTCATGAAAGCATGCTTCATAATATATGGTAGACTTTAAAGGTGTTACAAGGCAATTTGAGGAGGAACACCGGTGTGTTATTTTTATGTGTGTAGTTCATGCAATTCTTTTTCCAATTGCATAAAAACAAAACTGCCTATTGACTCTCAGAAAGGCCTTTTGAGTTAGTAAGATCCATGGCCTTCAGTGTCTCATAACATGAATAGATGGTAGAATCCATACTGAAGCATTTCAAATAATTGGGGTAGAATCCAGTGGCTTATTTCTGTGAGAAATTGCCATTCACTGGATGGCCATCCTGTATTTTCATGCTTTGTCTGAGAGAGCCCCACATCCTCTTCAAACTTCCCAGAGCAAATTTTATTTTGTTTGGAGAAGGTGAGGGAAGGAAAATTGTGTGTGTGAGGATGTTCACTCACATAGCTTTAGATCTCACTTTTTATGCATCTTAATTTCATATGCAGATATTGTAAAGAATGAAGGCAAATATACTTGTCCCAGGATAATGCTGCAGGATAATATTCGAATACAGCTGATCTGTCTGGAATCCTCACTGTATATCAGACATTAATACAATTGAGCAAGTCCAGAAATATTTCATGAGAAGAGTACTACACTCTTCTGCTCGCAACAGAATACCCTATATCACCAGACTTGAAATTTTGGGGTTGGACAATCTTGAACTACGCTGGACTTAAGGGTAGTACACAAAATTATCTGCTACAATGTCCGACCAGTCAATGACTACTTCAGCTTCAACCGCAACAATATAAGAGCACACAACAGATACAAACTCAATGTTAACTGCTCCAAACTTGATTGCAGAAAGTACGACTTCAGCAACAGAGTGGTCAATGCCTGGAATGCACTACCTGACTCTGTAGTTACATGCTCAAACCCCCACTCCTTTAACCTCAAACTATCCTATATATATATATATACACATATCTATCTATCTATCTATCTATCTATCTATCTATCTATCTATCTATCTATCTATCTATCTTCAAAATACTTATGGGCAATTTCTTTTTTCTGTTCTATCTCCTGATGTATAACCCCATCTCCATCTATTAGCTGGTATATCAATCTCTTTTCTTTCCTTTTTTAAAGTCTATATGATAGCCATCCCTGGCTTATTAGCATGCTCAAAATAAGTTTGTCTAGTTATATTCAAATTTATAATCATTCTCTCTTGTTCAATTAAATTCAATTTATGTTTAGTTATTGTTATCTGATTTTGCAATTTTGAATCTTTTGGGGTACTCTGTAATTGAGTTTCTAATTCCTTAATTTTTTGTTGTAATTTGTTTTGCTGGGCATATTTTTCCTTATTCCTCTTGGTGTTATAAGAGATTGTTATACCTCTTATTACTGCCTTCATTGTATCCCAAATGTTTTGTTTCATAGTTGCTCCATTATCATTTTCCTTTAAGAAATAATTTAATTCCTCCTTGAGTTTGTTGGTATATTCTTTTTCTCTTATTAACCAAGTATTTAACATCCATCTTTTCTTGGGTTTTTCCCTACCCTTCCATATTATCTGAATTGGATTGTGATCTGCCCATTTGTTAGGTAAAATTTCAATCCCTTTTATCTCATTTGCTATTTCCCCATTCATCCATGCCATATCAATTCGTGTCCATATTTGATGAGGATTTGAATAGAATGTAAATTGTTTTTTCTCGGGATGTGATCTTCTCCATATATCAATCAAATTTAACTCCTTCATTATTTCCCTACATATCTTGGGAAAATCTCTTTCCCCACTTTGTTCTTCCCCCCATTACTGTGGTCTTTTTGATAATCAGCAATAGAATTATAATCTCCTATGATACAAATATTTCTTTTTTCCAATCCTACTATTTTTCCATAAAGATGCTTAAAAAACTCTTCTGGATCTCCATTCAGGGCGTAGATTACCACTAAAAGAATTGGGATGGCATTAATCCAGATCTGCAAAACAAGAGTTCTTCCCTCAGAATCCGACCATATTAAATCTGCTTTCAAATCCTCTTTAACATATACTGCAATCCCTTTCTTTTTCCCCTTGTCTGCTGGTGCGTTAAATAGCTTCCCTAATTTTGGATATTCTAGGTATTTTTCATCTGTTTTCTTTATATGAGTTTCTTGTAGGCATACTATATCAGCATATTATTTGATTAGTTTAGCTATTATCCTTTTCCTTTTTATCGTTGAGTTTAAACCATTTATATTAATTGATAGTAGTTTCTTTTCTTCTTCCATTTAATTAATTCTGTTTCACTCTTTGTCTTGTAATGGCTCCGGTCTCTCCTTGTGCCTGAAGATGTGTCCTACTTTCTTCTCTCTCCTGATGTAGATGAGTATTTCTTTGATTTCCTTAAGTTCCATCTCTGTTCTTATGATAGCCTTGATCTTCCTGGGAGTTTGTTTCCAGTTCCTCCTTACTGCTCTGGTCTTCCAGACCTACAAAATCTCTCACAAAATTCCTGGGCCTTTTCCATGGAGTCTATTTTAATTTTCCTTTCATTCCAAAAAAACTAACATCCCCTCTGGGATTAGCCATTTAAATACAATTCTTTTCTGATTTAGGTAAGCTGCTAAGAAATTGTAGTCGCATCTTTGTTCTCTTACTCTTCTTGGTATTTGTTTGAGAATCAAGACTTCTTTGCCTTTATACGTGATTGTTTCATCTCTTGACATCCTATATATGATATCCCATATTTTCCTTATATATATCTAATCAAAGTGTAACTATCACTATTATTAATAAATCAATTAAATCAGTTAATTCAATTATTTAACAATCAATTACAACAATCAATTTTGTTTTCCCCAGTATACGTATTTATAATCATTATAAAGAGAGAATAAAGAAGGAGAGATAGTTCATCATAGCACCAGGTGGTGGGAGAAAAAGAAGAAAAAATAATTGAGCAAATGTATACAGAAAAAAGGGAGTAAAAAGGCGGGGAAAGGAATTTTGAAGTAAGTTTTTAGCTTTCCATCTCTAAGTTTGAGATCTTTCACTCCAAATGGACTGGAAGTGGGGAGGTAAAAAATGCTGAGTAGTGACTGCAATTACACGGTATCTCCACACATTCGGAAGCTTCCACTATTACTTTTTGTCTTAGCATTCCTAAATTCAATTTTCCTGATTTTCTTCAGATGGAACCACCTCCTCAATTAAATCAGTATGCTCCCTAAAGGGCTGTTAAATGGTTTATGTCAATTATATTTTGTTACAATAGCTTCAGGGTTTCTAAGTATCACCTGCGGCACCACACTGTCTCTGTTCCATCAGTTCCGAACTTCTTCCTGTCTCCACTTTAATAAAGTCTTTCAGAATAAAAATCAAATGAGATGGTCCAAATCCTTCACAACTTCCAGGCACCTTCCAGCCGCTAGTCTTCCAACCTCGTAAACTTCCCTTTTTACTCATTATTGTCCTCTCTCTCTCTTCTGTCTGCCGAGCCCTTTCACTTTCACTTGCCTCGCATCCACTTTTTGGCTGCTTTCTTTTAGGGCTCCAGACAGACACTTGTAACAGCCTTATAAAAGTCTATAGCATTCCAGTCCTCCTCTCTTCCGCTAATTTTCTCTGCCACACTCTTCCCCAATGATCTCACAAACTGTCACTCACTTGCTTCTTTACATCAATGGCAGTCCGGACTTCGGAGCCACCATTGATAGGGGGCTGTTTCTTGGTCATTGGGCTCTGGAGGGCTCCTCTTCGATGCAGGGGGGTTGCCTTCCCCACACTGCAACCCGAATCTCCCCCACGGTGACACGAACCTCTCAGGGACTCATGCACCCTCAAAGGATCGCGCCAACCACAAAAAGAGATTAAATGAAACCACAGACAGGCTTCTGCACCTCTGTTCATCCTTGCCTTGCCACCGGAAGTCTCAACCTCACCTCATTCCTAAGAAGTCTGTAAGGGGCGTGCATAAGTACCCTGTCCTCCTGTCCCTGTCCTATTGTCCCCATTTAATCATACCTACTTTCTGTATTCTTACTCATGTTTATACTTATACTTATTAGCTTGTGAGCGATTGACAAATCAAATAAATAAACAAACAATCAAACAAATAAAACAAACCAGATCAGTCAACGGAACCAGAGGTTTTGTCTTCTGAGTTTTTGGACATGTGCTGGAGCCAAAGATCCCCAGGGAACTTCTCTTTAGAAGATATTGCAAACTTTTACAATCAGATGTGATCATACATGAAAAACATCATTTACTCAAAACGTTTTGAAGCACTCTGCCAGTCATCAAAAGTTAAGGTGAATTATTTTATAAAAAAATAATGGCTTACAATCCATCTTTCACCATAACTACATTTCTTTTACCTCCAGATGGGGAGGGGAGAGGAAGGGAGGGAAGGGAAGACTTTATTTTAAAAAAATATGAATCTGCAGTTTCAAGTGTTCAGTTCTGTAAGGTAATTTCCCCTTCAAAATGAAAAATGGAAAAGAAGTAATGCTTTAATTTATTATCAGAAGTAATTTCTGTCTGGCCTTGAGGAGTTACTTCTACACTGGGCTTAACAAGAAAACCATTTAAGTTGTATTTATCGTTGTAAAATGCTCAGCAAATATCTAATAATCTACCACACACAAAAAAAATCCCTAGCTTAAAACACCCTTTCCCAGATAATGGAAAATTATAATTTATGAAAAGCAAAAGTAATATTTAAACAGTGATAGTTTCATGGAAACCAAAAGAATTTTTATCAGTCACCTTTTCTTCCAGTCTTCAGAATAGCAATTATATAGAGACAGATACTTACCTCTCATTTCCTACATGTATATTTAGAGAAGCCCATCATAAGTGGGGTTAGACAGGACTTAAAATAGGCAAACCATCAAAGACAAAATTCAAGCAGAAGATACTATTCCAGTAGCATTTTGTCAAGAAGGAAGTCATCAAGATGTGGCCAGCCTGCTTGGTAAAATTCTCAATGATCCAAGCTAACGATTCTTCAGACTAGGGATAGTCCTCAACTTACAACACTTCATTTGGCGACCATTCAAAGTTACAACCTCACTGAAAAAAGTGCCTTATAACCAGGGATGGGATTCAAGCAGTATAACAACCAGTTTGGTGAGTGCATGATTCATGTTTGTGCAGCATTTGCAATTCACTTTCTGCTGCAAGCCCTGTGTGCACAACAGCTGACATGCAGCAATCCACTGTGAGCTGAGCTGGAAAACCCGGAAATAAAGCACAGAATAGAGCCGGGGTTGGTGGGTGGGCCCAACAACTGATCGTCAGAGCAAGCTGGTTCTCTCACAACTGATCTTCGGAGATACCAGTTCATCCGAACTGAGTCAAACCGGTAGAATCCCATTCCTACTTATAGCTGTTTTTCACATTTACAACCATTGAGGCATCCTTATGGTTATGTGATCAAGACTTGGGTGCTTGGCAAGTGGTTCATTTTTATGATGGTTGCAGTGTTCCAGGATCATGTGATAATCTTTTAGGATCTTCTGCCAAGCAAAGTCAATGGGAAAGTCAGATTCACTTAACAACTATGTGACTAATGTAACCACTGCAGTGATTCACTTAACAACTGTGACAAGAAAGACAGTATAATGGGGCAAAATTCATTTAACTGTTTCACTTAGCAACATAAATTTTGGACTCCATTTGGTCAAGGACTATCTGTATTAAGAAATCTAAGGATTTAAGAAAATACTAAAACATTTTATTATGCCTGACACACTGTCCTGTTTTACACTATTGTGCCCTTCAGATAGCCAGATACAACATTTGTTGTATCATTCAACATAACTTGTAGTTACCTCCTGACAGGGAGGGTGATTTGTCCTGAGAGAAAAGCTAAGAGGCTTGGTAACGTTAAAAGATCATGACTGGAAACTATTAGGGAAAAGGAAACAGAAGCAAACAATCTGTAGCACCTGCAAAATTATCAAGTGCTGTGAAACAGGACTTTAAAGAATTCTAAAATAGCAACATATCTATTCCAGATTTATATATCAAAGATTATAATTACAGGCATGGCTGGATATATATATATTTAGATATGCTCACAGAATTTCCCCCTGACCCTGGAAAGCAGCTGAATTTTAAGACAGTTTTTGTGGTCTCTAGACTACCTACATTAATTAAGTTGGGAAAACATGTCATTTAAAAATAGAGGATCAAGTCAGCTGGAGATAAAAGGAAACATCCAAAGTAGTTTGGGGATCAAGAAGCACAGATAATAGTAAACAGAAATTAGGTTAGCCAGTGATAAATTGGCTGAGACTCCATCAAGGAGATTATATATATATAATATATATATGTATATGTATGTATATGTATATGTATATGTATATGTATGTATATGTATGTATATGTATATGTATATGTATGTATATGTATGTATATGTATGTGTGTGTATATATATCGGCTTTGTTCAGATAGTTGTGACTCACAGACAGACACAATACAGAAGCCTGATGATGGCAGATGAGATTCTGCTGAAACGTTGCTACAACTTTAAAAGCACAACTACAATGACATGGGAAAATACCCAAACAATCCAAACAGCCAAATTAAGAATGCCTGAAAGGCCAAGGTAATAAAGAGAGGCCTTCAACAGCTTCCCTGCACAGGCGGACACAGGCCTGGGTGCTCGCTGTTGTGCCCCTGGGTAAGGCTGTGAGGGTTAAGCCAACAATAATACATGGATGGCCTCGAATCTAATAAGAAAATGAGGTGTAATAATTCCTTAGGTTATCAGAAGGAAAAACCTCTGATCGGGAAGAAAAACTACCTGACACAGCTCAAGTTACAAATAGCGTGGCCACGCAGGTTTTTCTTTTTAAGGGTAAAGGCAAAAACAATGGCCGTTATTTTTGGTGCATGCGCACTTCCCAGCAACAAACTCCCGCTGCGTGGGGAAATGCCTCTGACGGCTTCTCCTTGTGGCTAAAAGGAATGGTGGGGAAAGGGGTGGAAAGAATTCTTACTGCTTTCCACACCAAGATGGCGTTCTGAGGGGAAAACTCAGTGATACGACTCGGATGAGAGCAAAAATGCCCACGCCGCTATTGCCGATATAGAGAAAGGCAATGCGGAATCACAATGGCAGGGGGTAGAACAAGCAGATGGGGGTGGGTGGGCTCAGAGCAATGCTGAAGCTGCCCGCCGCTTCTTGCGCGAAACAGCGCTGCCCGAAAATGCAAATTATCTTTGATGATCAGATGGAGAGAGCTAACGTCGGGGGATCATAAAGTGATTTGGAAGCTAAAAGCCTGAAAAAATGAACTGGACCATATCCAAACCTGCTGAGTGATACTCCTGTTTCGGCCAAGGAAGAACAAAAAGCACTGCCTATCCACAACGAGGCTGAGCAAAAACTGGGGAACTCTGGGGAGGAGTCCCATGTAGGAGGAGGAGCGTTCCACAAATACTGTATATGCCCAAAGGGAAGAACTAAAGGTATGCCAAGTCCCTCTGAAGGGCTTATAAATCAAGGAAAATTGTTTGATCCTTTCAAATGCCAATGGGCTATACATGAAAATACTAAAGAAGTCCAATATAAATAATACTCTGAAACTTACTTTAAAATGTATTTTTATATTCTTTGGGTATATAATTATTATACAAAAATAAACAAAGGAAGTTAGATACGATAATTGAACTAAATTGAATAATTCTTGAGTGCTTACATGGAAGGACATCAATATATTAGTGGTATTAGGGACATTTGAACTATGCACGGTATCTCTCCAGTTATTTACTCTATTTAAAATAGAAACCAATTTACATATTTCCTCCAGTCAGCATGTAAGAAAACATGGCCATGAAGATGCCATTTAGGGGGCAGCTTATTGATGGAGATGGTTGATGGGCTAAGAAGACCTCATTCCCCATCCCATCAGTGATGGGATTCAAAAAAATTTACTACCGGTTCTGTGGGCATGGCTTGATGGGCATGGCATTGCTTGGTGGGTGTAGCTTGGTGGGCCTAGCAGGGGAAGGATACTGTAAAATCACCATTCCCATCCCACTCCAAGGGAAGGATACTGTAAAATCACCATTCCCTCCTCAGTCCTGGGGGAAGGTTACCACCAGTTCTCCAAACTTCTCAAAATTTCTACTGCTGGTTCTCCAGAACTAGTCAGAACCTGCTGAATACCACCTCTGCATCCCACCCATCTCTTAGTTCTATTTTAGCATCATTTTAAAATGTCAATCTGTATAATTTAATGTTTTAATATTTTAATTATTTTTCTACTTGTTTTATAAGTTGTAAGCCACCTATCGGCACCTTATAGGGGAGATAGGCAACATAAAAAGTTAATAAATAAACAAATAAATTTAAAAACATATCCCAATATAACAATCCTCCTTATTGTCATCATGAATTTTTTTAAAAATGACTACATCCATATGGCAAAAATAGTACTTCAAAATCCCAGCAAATATCAAGAAATTCAGAATACCCAGAATGTGTGATTTAGGAACATCAATAACTTTCCTAAAAAATATGAAAGCACCCATAATAAATAAATGTTGCGAATGGAGTATATCTTGGTTAAGCATTAAGGCATTTTCCAGTGATGCTCAGATTTCAAAATAAATTTGTTAATAGTGAGATTACAGTGGGAGTTCTCCCCTTTGATGGTATCATTAGCATCCTAGACACCTTGCCTGAGCTCAGGTGACTTTGGATAATATCAATAGCACTTAGACTTATATACCACTTTATAGCACTTTCCAGCCCTCTCTAAGTGGTTTTACAGAGTCAGTATATTGCCCCCAACTATCTGGGTCCTCATTTTACCCACCTTGGAAGGATGGAAGGCTGAGTCTGATATTCTTTCCAACACATTAGCTGAAGCATATCAGGATTTAATGACATCCATGAAAATGTGCAGTATTAAACATGGAAGACCTATTAGGATAATTGTCCCCAGAATAATTGAAATAGATCCTAGGAGGATTCATATTATCATAGAATCAAAGGGTTCGTAGGGATCTTGGAGTTCTCTTAAACCAATCCCTTGTTCAAGAGAACCTACATCTTTTTTTTTCTTCTTCTTCGTGTACTGCAAATCATAGCTAGGTTCTTCAGATTATGTTTCTTGCTTGCTTGCTTCAGGCAAGGTGTATGTAGAGCAAGTGGGCACAGTTTTCATTAGTCCAAGGGTTGCACTGGTTTGTGTACCGTCTACAGAAAGTTGTTTTGTAAAAATGGAAAAACGCTAAGATGTATAGTGAGTCTTGCATGGCTTAGGTCCCCATGTTGGTCTTTAAAAATCTACCTTTTATGATGTTGGGGGGAAAATCCACTATTTGGTCTCAATTGACTCTAGGAGTTTAGGGAGCCACAAAAAGAACAGGACTTATGTATTCTGTGAGTCACATATTTTGTACTTTGAGAAAGCTCAAAGTTGAGGAGCTTGCCTGAAGTCAAAGCATAGGATGTCTTTAGGAACATCCTATGGGACAACATGGCATCAGTAATTCAGTCCCACCACTCTCCTGTCCATTTTGAAATCCTGTTCTTACTTCATGGAAAGAAGAATGTTTCTTTCTTTATTCTCAGAGAAGCAAGCAGTGATCGTTCCAGACAATCAGAGGCTGGGGAAGGGGTGGGTTGCTGGTTCATGGCATCCCATCCTTGTTGAGGACAATATTTTACTTCTCCCTGATATCAGTTTCACTAGAGATTGAGAAATGAATGTATAATGGAAGACACAGGATCTAGCATAGCTCTCAAACATTTCAGCTTATGGGCATCTGTTAATCTTCGTTGCTTTTAGAGTTTTTCTGTGGCATTCAAACACTTCTACCCTTTGCAGAAGCATCGCACAAAAACAACTTTGATACCACCATATGTGTAATTTCAATTCACGTTTGTTAAATAAACACAATCAGCTTAAAAATAGAAAGAATAGTGTGGCAAATGGTGAATGCCATCATTTTTCATGCCAAATAAATTCGTTTAAAAGTAAAATACATCAGTTTAACTTTAACTTTTGGAATTTAATCTTTGGAAACAAAGTTTAATTCAGAACTGCCTCATTCAGGGAAGAATCAGATTAGGAAAGTTTGGGAAGCATGGAAATAATATATTCAAACCAACTAAACTTGGGATGCTATCAGACAGTCAAGAGTTTGCAACGATTTAAAAATCAGGCCAAAGGAAGAAAGATTCCCTGGGGACAAGTTAAATTCCTTTGTAGTTTGCTTGGCCACAGCATGAAAGTGATTCACTTCTGTCAGTTTCTTGTTTTGACAACCCAGCCTAGTCTAGGGCCCTGGGATATCTGAGGACCAAGTTTTGATCAGATGTGACACTTCTTAGTTATTTCCTCCTTTCCTCCTTCTTATGCCAAGATTGGCTACATGTTCTCAATTTGAAAAGAAGTCCTCTTTCCACCACCTCTATCTACCCATTTCATTCTATCTACTTATCTACAATTTGCTGGTTCACTTTATGTTAAGTATTTTCCAAAGTTTCTCCTACGTCTGCTTAACAAAATAACAGAGTTGGAAGGGACCTTGGAGGTCTTCTAGTCCAACCTCCTGCTCAAGCAGGAGACCCTAAACCATTTCAGACAAGTGATAATCCAATCTCTTCTTAAAAACCTCCATGATGGAGCACTCTCAACTGCTGAAGTCCACTGATTGGTTGTTTATCGCCAAGCTGTCTTTTATTATTATATTGTCTATATAATTCTACATATATTGCTGCCTTTAGGACAAAGTCTTCCAAAGAAATCCATACTTTGATGCTTAACCTCTCTTGATTTCATTTTTTAAACTTGGGACTATTTAGCCACTGTTTCAGGTTACATTCACAGCTTTGAATAAGATCCTGTTCAACACAGCAGTGCTTGCAAAGAATACACGCTTTCTTAGAAAATAAGGCTGGATATGCTAGATCAATCAAACTGGATTTAGGGGAACACCTAGCCGAAGAATTTGAAGGCATTAAAAACAGGAGACATCAATCTATGTGCAAGGAGCACTGGAGGAAAGAAACAGCCATAGTGCAAAAATCTTTTGGAAGGAAGGTGTGAAAACTAGCTTTCAGGGAAGCTCTGGAGGATACATTCTGCAATGGAAAAGTATGTAGTTTGACAAACGTGTGTGTGTCTCTGTGTGTGTGTATACGGTCTCACTCCGGAACAATAAACTTAGTGCCTTCATGCTAACGGAAATGGAAGCAAAATGAATCCATTGGGACACTAGTGGGTTTTTTTTTTTCAGAATCACATACACAACTACCCTCATAAAACATCACAGTTAAGTACTGAGCTGTCTTTCCCCCCGCCCCCCTCAAAAAACTTTTCCAAAGATAACTAAGAGTAACTATCATGAATAGATTGTTGTATTTTTACATTTATTCTACTTATGAGGTAGATGCCCTGTGCAATGGAGCATGGTCACACTAGCATCAGCTCAAAGAGGGGAATTATATGCATATAATTATGGATATGTACATGTTATATTGTATGGGGAACCTTGGTAGCACAGTGGTTAAGTGCAGTATTGCAGGCAAATACACCCAGACACCAGGAGTTTGATCCTAAATGGCTCAAGGCTGACTTAGCCTTTCCAGCTTTCCGAGGTCCATAAAATGAGGATCCAGATTGTTGGGGGCAACATGCTGATATAGTAAACAACTTAGAAAGGGTTGTAAGGAACTATGAAGTGATATATAAGTGCAATTGCCAGTGCTTTATACATACATACATACATACATACATACATACATACATACATACATACATATATTCTTAAGTTTTTGTGGGTACTTACTTACATGTATGGCATTCAGCTTTGTTCGGGTATTTTCCCACGTGATTATAGTTGTGCTTTTAAAGTTGTAGCAACATTTCGGCAGAATCTCATCTGCCATCATCAGACTTCTGTATTGTGTTCATCTGTGAGTCAGACTTTTACAGTTGTTTCAGTTTTAAATTTGGGGCTAGCCTACTGCTGTGCCAGAATGGTTTTTTCTTCACCCTGATTGGTTGGGAGTCTTGGTCTATGTTTATTGGTCTTGGAGTTTGCTGTGTTCTGCTTGATTGGTGTTTCTAATATCTTCTGTCTGTTTTGTGGCTTTTTTTGTGTCTTGATTGGCTGGCAATATTGTATTCCTGTATTGGAGGCTTTTAGTGTGGCTTGGCTCCGAGTAAATGGATGGCTATCATTTGTTAGGAAGCTAGGTTTCATCTGGATGCCTGGTTGGGGTGTGTTTGAGCTGGAGGTATCAGGGGGTATCTGTTTGTGCCCAGGTGTTTGCCTGGCTAGTGATGTGGAGATTTTTTAGTTTGTGTGTGCAGGCTTCCAGTTAATTGAAAGTCTGGTGGAATCATCTCTTCTATTCATGCTTTCAGGTCTTTTTTCAATCTCTTTGGCTTCTCTGATGATTCTGTGGCTGTGGTTTTCTATAGTGGCTAGGGTTTTGGTACCATTGAAATTGATGCTATGACCTGTGGCTTTCATGTGTTGGAATAGTGAGGAAGTGTGTTCCAGCTTTTTGACTTCCTTTTTGTGTTCATCAAGGCGGGTACTTATTCTTCTATTGGTCTGTCCAATGTATGTGGCCGGGCATGATGCACAGGGGACTTCGTATATGCCTTGGTTTTCCAGGTCAATTTTATCTTTGGGGTTTCTTAGGATGGCTGGTATTTTTCTGTCTGTTTTGAAGGCAGTCTTGATGTGATGCCTGTGTAGTATCTTACTGATTTTGTCTGTAGTACCTCTTATGTAGGGCAGGACAGCTGTTCCATAGGTCTGTTCATCTTCTAGGTCTCCATTATATCTCAGTGTGTTTTTGTGGATCAAGCCGGTGATTTTGCTTTTGTGCAAGCTGTTGGGTGTCAGTACTTTAGTCAGGGTGCATAGTTCAGTATTTATGTGTGTCTTCTCTGCCAGGCGTTTGGTTCTAGTAATTAGTGTTTTGGCCACGGAGTTTATCTGTGCTGGGTGGTGGTGGGATTGGGCGTTGAGGTAGTGGTTGGTGTGTGTTTTCTTCTCGTATATGGTGTGTCCTAGTGTGCCATCTGTTTTTTTTGTAGATTAGTACATCTAGGAATGGTAGTTGTTTGTTTGTTTCCATTTCCATGGTGAATTTGATTTGGGTGTGTGTGCTGTTTAGGTGTGTTAGGAAATTGTTTAGGTTTTCTTTTCCATGGGGCCAAATCACAAATGTGTCATCAATGTATCTTAACCATAGTTTGGGTTTGTGGGTGGCATTAGCCAGGGCTCTGGATTCAAATTCTTCCATGAACAGGTTTGCAATGACGGGTGACAGTGGTGATCCCATAGGGGCTCCTTCAATTTGCTTGTATCTTTGTCCTTTGTATATGAAATATGTGTTGGTTAAGCAGTGTTCTGCTAGTTCGATGAGGTGTTTAGCTGGTTGGTATTTATTTTTGATGATTTCGAGAGTTTCTTTTATCAGGACTTGAGTGAATAGTGAAACCACGTCAAAACTTACAAGCAGATCTTCTTGTTCCACGTGTAGATCTTTGATCATTTCCAAGAAGTGGTATGAGTTTTGTACATGTGAAGCTGCTGTTTCAGCATGGGGCTGTAGCTGTTTTGCTGGAAATGATCAAAGATCTACACGTGGAACAAGAAGATTTGCTTGTAAGTTTCCCTTCTCCAGCTTTTCCTAGAAAAGTTATATTCCAAACTTTAATGTTTCTCTGCACATTTTTCATGTAGCGTCTCCTGCTTGGGTGGGGGTTTGGACTAGATGACCTACAAGGTCCCCTCCAACTCTGTTAATCTGTATCTAGAAGAAACTGGGTGTGTCATCGTAGTTTCAACTTGTTGGGTTTTAGCTGAAGCATGAAGATTGCTTATCACTGCCTGTATTGTAGTTGTATCATTGGGTTTTCTTTTGTCATCTCCTTTTGACCAGATGAGACACTGCTGTGGTCCAGCTGAATGTTCTCTCCTTACTGTGTGCTTGTGCCAACTCTGCAGATGAGAATATGGTGGTCATCAGGCTCTTTGAGGTAAAAAAGATATATATCTAAAAATGTGTTCTCTGTGATACTGGATACAAAGCATTTTTCACCACAGGAGTCAAATAAGAAAATGGTAAATAATCCTTGATTTATAAAGCATTCATTTAGTAAAGTTAAATGAGATTTAATACTTTAAAGTGTGAACTTTTTTGCTTACAGAAACAAGATAAACAAGTTCAGGGTTTATTTAAGAAACCTGAAAAAGTAAAGTTGTGAACCAGGGCTTTTGTGAAATCTTTCTGAAATAATAACAGTACGAATGATAATTCTGAATCATATTTTGTCCTTGTTAATGTTGTTGGCAGAACAGAGGATTCATGTTTGGTTGTTTTATTTTCTTCCTTCTATTCTTGTCAAATGGATGAACTATTAGAATTGCACTTCTTTGTAGACAATATAAATCACCACCATGTTCTGACCTTTTCAATATTCTGTTGTTTGATTGGCCAGCTGCTCAAGATTACCATGTTTATTGACTTGAATATGAATAGAGCATTTCAGATCATCCAATCACAACAAAGAATATTAAAAAGGCCAAGTGCAATAAATTTAGTCTACAATATATAGTCTTAGGTATTATAGAATATGTATCTAAATGCCATTTATATCTTGCCTTTCCTTTAAAGGACCCAGGTTTAGAAAAATATATAGACTGAAAATAACCAGTAAGGTTCCCTTTATCTTTACAACCACTGCAATAGATTATCCTTCTACTGTATAGGCATCCACTCATTTTTAGGATTATACAAATGTTAAACCAGCTTCAGGACATTCTTAGGTTAGGGCAGAGATTAAAACCTGATGAACCAAATGTCAAATATTAAACAGAGTAAAAGAAGTAGCTTAACTAGGGTATTTTTACTGACTCTTTATACTGGATAGGTGTCGATTGAGTCAATGTATCTGGCCACATGCACATATATGTGTATAAACTTGTATATATTACTTACAATGTACAAATATTAACTAATTCACTTGGGCTGGAATCCTTTATAACTACCATAGTTGGAAATACCTCCACTGGACTCAGTGGGTTTTATTCAGAATAGATTTGCATAAGATTGCTGTACTGAGCAACAATTCTAAAATCAGTTGGTCTACATTGAGGATCACAGTTTTGGCAAGAGGACAAGTGCTTCAGGGCTTTAGTTCTGGTATCAAGGAAACATCACTATGTTTGCATATGAGAGATGAATATTTTGTGTTGAATTTCATTATTGTTCTTAGCTCTGCTTCATAATCTTTAGCCTTACCTCGCAGCTGCTATTCTTACTGTTGTTTTGTTAGTATTGTGTTATTATAATTGGTCACACAGTCAACCAGATGTTTAGGTTGGATTTGGCATTTTTGTCCATCTATCATGTCTCCCCAATGACCTGGGATAGGCAGATGTTGTTGTTTCAGATGTTGATTAAAGGTATCATTGCAGGATGTAAAGTTGCCTTTTGCTATTGACCAGTGGTGGTATTGTCAATTATTATCATTGTTTTGTTATCTTATCTTTAGTCCAGAGAGGCCAAGATAGTATAAGGGATCCCCTTGTCCAGTCTACAATCCTATGAAGTAGGTTAGATTGAGAGATAGACATTGACTCTAAGTTGCCCAGTGAATAATGTGGTTCAAAGTGAACTGTGTAAGACTGATCTCTCCAGACTCTTCCAATCATTAGCATAATCATATTAAATTATTTTTTTTACAGATGTGAATACATGTTTTTTGGAGAAATGACTGCTTAGTTCTACTAACTGAGTGCATCATTTGTGCTTTTAGTCAGCATGTCCAGTGATCAGAATGACTGAATGAACAAATGTCAGGGAGCAGGGAGTATGTGAGCAGGTCTACTTTGGTATGCTGCCTCTGTTTTTTTATTTTTATTTTACTAACTTCTGTTTGTTTATTGTTTTGCTTTTTGTGCCTTCAACTAACACTTGACTCCAAGGAACTAAATGGAAAAGTCCATTCTTTTTTCATGGTAACATATATCAGAAATGGTTTTCCTTTGTCTCCCTACTAGAGCTGAGAGACACTGTCTGGTCCAAGGTCACCCAGATGGCTTTGTGCCTAAGGTGGGACTACAACTCCCAATTTTTGCAGTTTCTAGCTTGGTGTCTTAACCACTAGAACAAACTGGTTCTCAACATGTTATTACAAGGACCAAAATTCTCTTTCCCCAAAAATGAAGTAATAAACAGTGTGCTTTTACAGAAGGCATTTATATAAAAATGTTTGTGTACTTTTCTTTCTTACGTTGTGTTTTTCCATAGGACTTTTGCTAATAACAAATTTTATAATGAAGATTTTAACAAAAAGAATGGCTTTACTTCCCCTCCCCCCAGTTAATTACTGATACATCCCAGTGAGCAGGTTTTCCATTCTGACAGAGAATCTGTTAATACGAATAAAGATACAGCCTTTAAAGTTCTGGAATGATAAAGAGCACAATATATCCATGTTCAGATCCATAACAAACCATAAAGATGTGTGGTATCATACAACAGAATTACACAACAGAAAGAATAAAACAAGCATATGCAACTAGATATACAGACAACTTCAGCTATAGTTCCTAGCAGCCCCTGCTTGCATGGTTTGTAGTAAGCGAGAGTAGTGATGTGGTAGTTAGAATGTAATATTGCATACATGTATACCACCAGATGAATTGATTATTCAAAAAATAATGACTTGTGCTGAGATAGATAAATTAACACTGAAGTTACAAGAGAAAGAGGAGACTGGGTATTATAAGACTTGGGAAAATGATATGACTGGATTGAGCAAAGATAGATAAATGGATGATGAAAAAATTAATAATAAGCAACATATAAACTAATGTTTATATTCGCATAAATTGTATATATTTGTAAATAATCCACAAAATAGTAGTATAAGACGAATGTCACAAACTGTTGAAGTTAAGATATTTGTACTCATAAAAGACTAATAAAGTTTATTTTAAAAAAAATGTAGTGTTGCAGGCTAACTCTGCCGACTGTCATCAGTTTGATCTTGATCTGCTCAAGGTTGACTCAGCCTTCCATCCTTCCCAGGTCTTGAAAATTAAGACCCAGATTGTTGGGGGCAATAGGCTGACTCTGTAACTTCTTAGAGAAGGCTGTAAAGCACTATAAAGTGGTATATAAGTCTAAGTGCTATTGCTACAGGATGCTGAGAGAGCTACGTGAAAAAGGCTCAGGCAAGGTTCCATAAAAGCTGTTGTCTCACAACCATCTTGGTTCCACCTGTTGAAAAACACAGTGTAGCAACATCTGGATAGCTGCACTTTGTGCATCCATGACTCAGTATATCACAGCAAGAAAAAAAGCAGTATTTGACTGATAAAAGGTACAGTGGTTGAAATCAACAGCTTTTAAATACAATTAAGTGGATCCTGTCCTGTGTGCTTTGAAAGTCAGGGGATATGATATATCATCTCTTAAGAATTCCACTCCTAGCCAGAAAAATACAATTTCCCCTCAAATGCATTAGCTCTCTATTACTTACTTCATAAATGAGCTAATTTACAATGCCTTGTGTTCTTAAAAAGAGAAAAGAAAAGAAAGAAAACCACAGCCTTCAAACATTAGGCTGAATCATTTCAAAGAAGTCCATCCTGCCAAAAATGAATCTGTTAAGCAAAAGAATTTAAAAGGACTAAATTGACTCAAAATCCATCTTAACTGATCTGTGGATTAGATATTCGTGCACTTTAATGGCCTACACTTTTTTTTCAATTGAAGTTACATTCTTTTAATTTCAATTGTGCTGCTCTTTTTTTTACATTTTTATTTGTAGCTAAAACTCCAAGGCAGAGTTTTATTTTTGAACAAAAACGTGATTTACAAATGGTTAAGCTTCAGTCCTTCCATGCATTTCCCCCTACAAATAGTAGCAAAATGCCTGACTTGGGCCATTACTGGGCAATTCTGCTGGATGGTGAGCCGTGTTGCTGTGATGACCTTGTTTATATCAAAAGTGAGGAGGGGGGGAAAGATTGCTAATATTAAATTGGAAGGCATACATTTTTTACAACTTCCCAAGTACCATAACTTTAAAACCCCGTATATTTTTGTACGATGAATAATTGTCATCAGCCTGCGCTTCATTAGGGACCAAAAATCAATTGTGTGGGAGGGACACAGAGAGGATGCTACACAAACTGTGGTTTTGCTGGGTTTCGTGATGAATAGCAGAGGAAGTGTTTCATCAGATGGCTCCAAGGTAGTTAAGCCAGGGACAGCTCTGAAGTGTGTAGCGATAATTGGGCAGGGAAGGAAAAGGAGGAGTATGTGGACTGAGGCAGAGGGGGAAACAAATTTCATGAATAGTTTGGGCTACAATCTTCAAGCTTTCTGCTCCAGGGGATTCTCCTTGACTCTCTATGGATCCAGTAGCTTTAAGATTAGAAGACAACAGTTCAGTGAGCAGTTGAAAGTTTGTTTGGAAGCCTGAACTATGACAGGCATGGAAGTGTTCGAGGTTGAAGCATTCTGTGTATTGTAGGAACATTCCCATGAACATAAATTTGACCAGAGGTGAAGCAGGTTTCTAACTACAATAGCAAGGACATTTATTTACAGGCAGTATGTGAAAGGGAGAGCTAGATTTCATGCCTGTGAGCTACAAGAGGTGGATCAGAAGTGCATGCTACATGGGTAGAAGCAAGTGACCTTGGAGAGAAAAGCAAGCAGAGAGGACCTAGAGTAAGTCCTTAACTGTGGGTCCACCTCCTTCTGCCCTCTTGTGGTGAACAGCATCATGGGATGCTGAACACTCATCACCATTGGGTTTGTATCTCCAATCAAAAGGCAGTCAAAATTGTCAAAAAACTAAGTTATGACCCTTTAAGTTTAAAAGTGTGTGGTTGCAGGACTGATGCAGGACTTTACTTGATGTTTTTGTGTGAGGAGCATTTTGATGGAGGCCCCCTTTTCACTGAATTTCAGTGAAGGGTAAGTCAGATGAGTTTTTCATGGGGAGCACAGTTGTGTTGGTTATGTTTGTTTTCTTGGGAACTAGATTTCCCTATAAGATCTTCCATTCATTCCTGGAGGATTTGTTTTTCCAATATTTGCTTCCTGTCTGCAGGAAAAGGTTAAAATAAAAGTCATGGGCATCCAATAGAAACCCTGTAACTTTTTTTTCTTTTAACATTGTGGACATAAGCAATCAACATTAAAAGGGGTGAGGAGTTAAATTCAAGGTTGTGGCTGCTTTTTTTTAAAAAAAAAAGATGTTTCTGATCCCATCCCCTTGTTGACATTCTTTTTAAAGAAAGAAGAAATAATATCTTTCTTCTGTATTCCTTCTAAAAAGAGTTGCTTTTCCTTTTTCCTTAAAGTTTTACACGTAAGCTTTAAAATTCTCTGTCGGCCATAAAAAGTAGCATGCAAAAAACAAAATTCTGTAACAAATTATTGTTCAACTCAACAGTAGATAAGGGTTGCTAGAGAAATCAGTGACCTATGGGAACAAATGAGCATGGGTTGACTGAAAACATTATTGCTAGTTATTGTTATTAATTTTAGTAATGTTGATTAAATGAAGAAAAGCTTTACAATTCGATTCACTGCTTTGGAGTCTACCTAAGAAGGCAACCATTGCAGAGTTGTTCTTTCTTGATTTTTTTCTTTCTGAAAAACACTTTTCTCAGAAACAAAATTAGAGCAGAGGAAAGAAAGCTTCCTTTGGAATGGAATTTCCTGTGAAATGCAAATAGCACCTCTAAAACTCCCTCCCTCCATCCCCTTGCGGGAAGAGGAGAAAGTTAAAACTTTTCCTCTTTGTCTCCTGGTCCTGGAACTGCAATTCTTAGGGTTCCCTGTGGTTTCTAATTCCATTTAAAAAGTATACATGTTAACCACATTCAGACATTCAATATTTGAATCTAGTTTGCCTCTTAGTGCACATTGCATCAAAGTCAAGCAATTAGCTTGAGAAAAGGAAGTGTTTGGCCACACTTTTAAAAGTGTATGAGTCATCCTAAACAAAAACAAAAAAAAAAGAACAATGCCACAGAAATATTCTGCCTGAAAATCTGGCCAAGTGCACCTTCATCCCAACCCAGGATGTCTATAGTTTGAATTCACCGTTCATCCCTTCCAAATTTTCTGCACACAGTGAAATGTGGTGTTTCATGTCAAGGGAAAGAAAGGCAGATCAGCTGCTACATGCTCCTGACTTCCTCTATCATTAAGTGTGTACAAATTCTACTAGAAGGATATGTGGAGGTTTGTGTGGAGATGTGTGGAGGTCTGGTCTGACCAACACAGAATAGAGAGGAATAATTGACTTGTCTTGAACTTGACTGTCAACTTATGGTGACGTAGCCTAGAAATGCATTTCCTTTTTTTCCACAACTGCCTCACACTGTTGATCATTTTCATTTTTGACTCATCAAGACCTTATTCACATACCTTACTGCCCAGAATTATTGTTTTCCCCCCTACCCAAATACTTACAATAATCTCCCTCCCTTCAGGCAACTATCATGTGAGATATCTTGGGCCCAAATCTAGTGAACTCCACAGTTGAATTTGAGATTTCTCAGCCACATTAAATGCCTTAATGAATATGTTGGTTTAGGATGCCTACATACTGCTATGCTTGGTCTTCACAGATATCTGATTTTAGATATCTGATTTCCATAGCTTGTAACAATGCACTCCTGAACAAAAAAAGGTGTGTTTATTTATTACACAGAAGAATTTATGCTCCCTTTGCTTAGATGCTAGCAAGGCAGCTATTCTGCTAATTTAGCAAGCAGCTGTCAGAAAAGACTTCCTATCCCTGGTATGATACCATTGCTGCATACAGAGAACTGTGCTATTTGTGTTCATAGCAGGCCAGGCAATAATGAGAACATCCTGTATGCCATTTTTTATGAGCAAATAATGAGCACTTTTATATCATAAGCTCTTTTTAAATTTATATCCACACTTGATTGTGTCTTGAGTTCTTGGTAAGTGTAGAAATATATTCAGGATGACTCAATATACATGTTTAGTCTTTTTGTGAAATGCTTAAATGGAAGGCAATCTACCCATGCAATCGCACTCCCATATAGTTTATTTACTTTACTCTATTTCATAAATTTGTTAGCCACTTTACATCCTAATTGTCCTGGGCCCAGCATGGTGCTACAAAATAAGATAAAATACCATCGTATTTCTGCCTCTTAAAGTTCTAAAATGGTAATATCAGATAGCCAAAACAGCAAGAAACAATTGGATTCTGCCTAAACTGTGGGTGAGCAGATATATTTTCAGCAGGTACTGAAAGCTTAGGAAGCTGGCAAAAGTTGTAATCAAGCAGGAGGTGAAATTTGTATTAAGGAAGCATACCTTTGAGTTCTTAGAGAGAAATGCCTTTCAAATGAAATTTCTTGTCAAAAAAGCATGCCAACCTGAATATTAAGGCAATAAAATTATCTATCAAGTATCTAGGATTAGAAAGAGGGGAGGAGGGAGTGGGGAGGAAGAGATGATAGATAATAGATGATGTATTATAGATTGATTGATAGATAGATAGATAGATAGATAGATAGATAGATAGATAGATAGATATAGAGAAGGTAGGTAGGTAAGTAGACAGACAGACAGACTGACTGACATAGAGACATATAGAGGTATATAGATGATAGGTAGATGATAAATAAAGACTATACCTATCCATCCATACATCCATCTACTTACCTACCTACCTATCAGAGGTGGTATTCAGCAGGTTCTGATCAGTTCTGGAGAACCAGTAGCAGAAATTTTGAGTAGTTCGGAGAACTGGCGAATCCCACCTCTGACTGGAGATTTTACAGCTTCCTTCCCCTGCCACGCCCACCAAGCCACGTCCACAGAACCGGTAGTAAAAAAAATTGAATCCCACCACTGTTACCTACCTATCTACCTATCTATCATCTATCTACAGTTTCTATCTATCTACAATTGGAACTTAAGTCACTGAGTTCCTAGATGTTTAAAAAGGACTATAAAAATATATTTTTGATATTGGGTAACATTGCTGGTGCTGTATTTTATTATATGGTTTTTTTTTCAAAAAGGAAGCATGGTAGACCCAATGCAGGATGTAAATATATCACAATTCAATGGTGAATTCATTACCTGTGCCATACTGACTACTGACAAACGTATTAGCAAATAACCTTCACAGGTTAGGACTTAAGTGAATGACCAAGTCTAACTATTCCTCTGTGAGGGAGAATGAACTCAATGAGGTTTTGGACTCCTTTGAAATTAAAATAGATTTGAAAGCTATTAAGTAACCCATGCAGATAGCTGGGCCTGCATAGGAGCCCTGAATGAATTCCTGACAATTGATCAGGTAGCACAGCCATTAAACTGAATCACAAGAAAATATCAGCACAATAAAACCGAGACTATTCACAGGAGGGCCCTCCAGGAAAGAGCTCCTGTTTACGGAAAAGGTATTAACTTCCAAGATATTACCCCTGACATACTGTTAAAAAGGAACAAACATTGGAAGCTTTCCAATGATGTGCCAGAAAAGGTGGGGCGCCTCTTCGTGAATCACTTTCACATTCAAAGCATTTTTAAACCAGAAAGAAAGCCATTACAATAATTAAGCCAGAAAAGTTAGGTAAAGGGAAGGTAAATCATAAAATTTCTTAATGGATTTTTCAGCTCCAGAGAATTGAAAGCTGGAAGAAAAATTTGGCACATGGGCTTTTTTTTTTCTTACCGTTTGCTATATTTTACCCATCCAACTTATTTCCCAGTATAGCAACCAAAGATAAAAAAAAAGAGGGGTGGAATTGTAATTTCAGCTTTCAAAAAATATAATTCTGTTGAGAGACATATTAGGTAAGTGGGTATTTTAATGTCAGCGTTATGATAGAAGAGGCATGCATAGCGTAGGCACGATCTATAATGGCAATCCACATAGGAATCTTAATCTTTGCTTGCAATCCCTAGTATGCATTGAGCCCCAGAGCAGAAGGGATGCTGAAGGGCTAAGCTCTTAGAGCTGCATCCCATTCCTGATTCCCATGTGATTCCAATTCCCCCTGGACTGGTTGGTGAAGAGGACAGAGTCAGCAGCTATTTGAATATACAGAAAGTCGTCAACCTACTATCACAATTGAGTCGCAACTTTTTGCTGCTAAGTGAAATAGTTGTTAAGGGAGTTTTGTTCCGTTTTTTTTTTTTAACCTTTCTTGCCATAGTTGTTAAATAAATCTAGCTTTCCCGTTAGCTTTGCTTGTCAGAAGGTTGCCAAAGGTGATCATATAAACACGGGACAAGGCAATTGTCATAAATACATACCGATTGCCAAGGTCCTGAATTTTAATTGTGTAATCGTGTGGATTCTACGGTGTGAAAATGGTCACAAGTTAAAAAATATATAATTCTGTTGAGAGACTTATTAGGTAAGTGGGTATTTTAATGTCAGCATTGTGATAGAAGAGTCATGCATAGCGTAGGCACCATTGTAACTTCAAACAGTAGTTTTCGGTACCATTGTAACTTCAAACAGTAACAATAGCAATAGCACTTAGACTCATATACTGCTTCACAGTGCTTTACAGCCCTCTTTAAGCGGTCTACAGAGTCAGCCTATTGCCCCGCTCAACAATCTGGGTCCTCATTTTACCAACCTTGGAAGGATGGAAGGCAGAGTCAACTATGAGCCTGGTAACATTCGAAGTGCCAAATTGCAGGCAGCCGGCAATCAGCAGAAATAGCTTGCGCTACTGCACTCTAACCACTGTACCACCACGACTTTAAACAGCAATTAAATGTATGCTTGTAAGTGAGGACTACCTGTATTGATGACTTAGATTAGCTAAGGACGAATAGCTGTTGTGGGGGGAGGGGGTCATTTCTCTCTAATATTTTAAACATGGAGGAGATTTTTCTAAAAACAATGTTAAAAAAAAATCAGGAATCTTGTAGTGTCTTTCTGACTGGCCAATATTACGAAAGTTCTGCTCTTTTAATGAAATTTGTTAGTTCTAAAGGTTAACACAGCTCCCCTCTGAAGCCTAAAAAGTAATCTGTGTTAAGGATAACTACAATGCTGTTTCTTGCATATTCTCTTTTTCCATGCATTATTGTTTTTAATTATTCATTGACTCATTAACCTCACTTAGACAGTAAGTTCTAAAAGGCATAAATCACTAGGTATTTTGAGCCTCTTTTCAACTAGAAATGTCATCTGAAGAATTTCTGAATCTCTCAATGCTGCATGAAGTTAAGCCCTTCTGCTGTGATGCAACAGAAAAGCAATCCTAGTCAAGGAATCAGAGGTTTTGTGTGGAAAGAATGTGCTCATTCTGAGAAATTTCCTGGGATGTCTATTTACAACTGTAGTTTTCTATTTGAGGAAGCAGCCCATCGGAATGAATAAGTAATTGGCAGAGCTGACAAAAGGTTTAAGAGATGATGCTTAATATCATGATGGAGGGCATAGCAAGAAGCAATCACAGTGGTATGTTTACATGAAAAGAAAATACTTTTTTTTCCCCAGGAGCCCCTATAGCTTTGAACTGGGTTTAATGTCACTATGATTCCACACAATAATATCTTGTGTAAGGATGTTGAATGTTAAAAACATTTTATTGTGCCTTGGTTGGTATGACATAGAGAGACTTTTCATGATCTAAAAACCCTTTTCTGAATTCTACCAAAGCCTGCATTTCAAAGTTAGCGATACATCTTCTCAAAAGGACGTGTAGAATAAAAAGCCCACAGACCTTTCTGGCAGTGCAGCGGACAAATCAGAGGGACTTGGTGACAAATTCTTAATCCGAATAGTGCTGGAAGGGACCTTAGAGGTCTTCTAGTCCAACCCCCACTGGAGACCCTATCCAATTTCATTTCATTTGATAATGAGCTGCCACTAATGATCAGACCCCAAGGGAGGACTAACATTAAATTTTTCACATTTCAGATATTCATGTGGCTATTTAAACATGTGATTTTAATATATGGTTACAATAACCACATATTAAAACAATTAAAACAAAAACTGTTAATTTCAAACTCATATTTTCTATTGGGACATAGTTATGAGGCACTGGAACTGGATTATGAAGTGTTATTTATTTGCTGCTAATAAATAGAACCAATATTATTACTGAAATGAGATAGATGATTGATAGATGAGAGAGAGAGAGAGAGAGAGACAGAGACAGAGACAGAAACATACAGACAGACATCCTTGTTTAGAGAAAAGATATGTACCATATGCTTTTCACACCATCTTTATTACTTTATAAATAACTCAATTTGGCAAATGTACATAATACTCTTTCCTCCTCCTGTTTTCCCCACAACAACCCTATGAGGTAGGTTGGGCTAAGAGAAAGAAAATGACTAGCCCAAAGTCACTAGCCAGATTGAACTGCCATTTGTCAGAAAATGGTGTAGGGTCACTTGCTTGGGTGGAGGGTTGGACTAGATGACTTACAAGGTCCCATCCAACTCTGATTATCTGTTATCTGTTAAGTCACCCAGGTCACTTTCATGCCTAATCATGCCAGTTTGGTCTAATGGTTAAGGCAACAGAGTAGAAACTGAGAAAGTGTGAATTCTAGTCCCACCTGAAAGCCAGCTGGGTGATTCTGGGCCAATCATTCTCTCTCAGCCTGATTCACCTCACAGGGTGGTTCTTGAGGGGAAATAGGAGGAGGAAGCAGTATGTTCATGACCTTGAATTATTTATAAAAATAATAACATTGGGATAAAAAAAAATTCTACATCTAATCTAAGGAATCTTGATCATCCTTTTCCTGTTTTCTTCAAAGATCTTTAGCAACTTTTGAATTTATTTTACACTTTTACACTCAGATATCTACCTCAGGGAGCACACATGACCTTTGAGAGGCAGATGGGCAGAAACAGTACCAAGGTAACAGGGGGAAACATGGGAATTCAGATTTGGGTTAATGTCAGCATTCCAACCAAACTCTCCATCCCAAGTCAGCACTCAGAGACAAAGTCCATCCAAGTAAGAATTTATTAGAGAAGTCATATTGGCACATCTGGGGAAAACCCGAATCTGAATTCTCGTGTTTTCCCCTAATACATTAAAATTCACACCCAGCCCCTTACTGATGTCACACTCTCCAATCCACCTTCATTCTGAACTCCTTCCAAGTCCAGTCATTCCCCTCCAAACTCCAGAGACTCAACCTTAAGCTCTGATGAAAGAATGTTGTTGTGGCTATCCTCCTGTCTCACTTCGCTCTCATTCCCACAGTTACTCTCCTCCCTTTGTGGTAGCCACAAATCTGATTCAAGATGGATCCAGGGCTGACAGTTCTTTCATTTTAAAGGGAACCATGAAATTAAGCACATTGAATGAATATGTATATGTGCATATGTATGTATGTATGTATGTATGTATGTATGTATGTATGTATATATGTATGTATGTATGTATGTATGTATCAGAAAGACACTATACAAGGGAAGGAAAAGAAGGAAAAGACAGTGAATAAATAGGATTGAGGTGATTCTTGGAAGATCCACGAAGAATTCGACTTATTGCTAGGCAACAGGTCAAAAATATTAAACATTTGTCATTGCAACTACAAAGAGTTGAACTGGGACTAAATGGCATGCAACTAATTTATCATTAATTTCCTATTGCTTTGCTTCCATCATTAATCTGTACAATTTTGAAGCATCATCCAATTCTTGGTGAGGTATCATCTTCAGGATATGAAAAGTGATCTTTGAATCTCAACCATTTCGGCTTCAGATCTGTGTACAATTTTTAGATTGATGCAGTTGTAACTTCATCAGGTTATAATGAAAGAATTTTATGCGCCTTATGTGCATCAGTGGACCCTAGCGACTAAAGGGTAAAATTGTGCGGTATTAAAGACACATACACACAGAGAGGAAAAAGCTGAAATGTACTTCTGGCTTGACATTGCTATGTTTAGCTGCAACACTTATTCAAATTAAAAGATGGCATGTGGAAACATTTTCCTTTCACTGCATATACTGTTAGTAGCAAAACTGTTAGCAATGTATATAGTTAACAGCACAATTCCAAGACTGTAAAGTATGTGTTATAGTTGGGGGCATATTTTTTTTTTATACTGAACCAGTAGTTCCTATATATGGAGTAGTGAATTCTATATGGAACAAATCTCCAACTAATAATGTGACTATTTCCTAACTTTGAGCACTAGTCAAACATCTAATCATATAAACTGGATTGTTGTATAATAAGTTCTCAAAACAAATATATAATCAAACAAGTTGGGTAGCATTTAATTGATATACATTTGTTTAAAATGCAAATAACTCAAGGGATATGGTTTTTGGTTGCTGGATTATTTTTCCTACTTCTACATTTTCACAGCAATGGTGGGCCTGATTTAGACTATAGAAAGCAGTTATTCAGATTTTTCTAAAGAGAAAAGAATCCAGTACATTTGCTTGATATTGCACATTCAAAGACTAATCCCCATTTTAAACAATGGTTAATGCAGACTACCAGAACTAGATTGTAAAACTTTACCGGATCATTAGATGGCAACAAAATGTGGCATTTTGGATATGTGTTTGCTGCCAACTAGTCCAGAGACTTTTCCAACACAGACCTAGTAGCCTTGAGTTCTGCTTCAGAGATACATGGGTTGTCTCACATTAAAGGAACAACTAAACCTTAACCTCTTTGCTGTGAGGACTCACTATCTTCTAATCAACTAATCAGTTTAGCATATTGTTTCCTGAAAATGAGTAGAAATGTCCTATTTTCTGGAATCAGGGCAATAGAATAGAGTTTCATAGCTGTATGATTGCTTGAGGCTGATGGCAACCAGCTTTTTCCATGTGCCATGTACCTAAACAGGTGTCCTTCTGTCCTACTGCCATCTCATCTTATCATCATTTTCCTGTTTTAGTTCTGTTTCAATTTTTTTATTATGCCTCATCCTTGTTCTTTTAGTGTGTCTCTGATTGTGGGTGTATCCTATTTTATCTTGCCTGGTTCTTATTTATGCTGAATAGTTTATATTTTATATAATATTTTATATTCAGGCCAGTTCTGTAGTTCAAGGAACCAATTTAGTCTTGACCTAAACCTACAGAAAGTTCAAAGTAAAAAGGCTCAGCACTGTAATGGCAAGGTGATGACTCAGGGCATGGCACAAAGGCAACACAGTTAGATAATCAGCAGAAGTCCCTTTATTAGCTGCAACTTTGCCCCCAATGTCCTGGTTACCTTCTGACTGGAGAAAAGCTTTTACATTTGGTTGCAGAGAATCAAGTCCAAAACGTGGTCAACAAAAACTATATTTATAAGTCCAATCAAGGCAAAATGAGGTAATTAGTATGGCAGGGCAGGAGCAAGAATTCCAGATGTGAAGGCAGGCAATAATTCGACACAGTTGGGAAGATGCCAGAAACACAGATAACCAAAGTCAACATAAGATAAATCACATTTGCTCCCAGCAGCTGCCGCACTCAGCATGCATTTCTTTTAGACTCTCTTTTCAGCTGTGGCTAATGAAGGGAATCAGGACCCTTTCTTCCCCCATAAGACACGCAACCCATGTTTCTCTCTTCTCTCTTCCTCCCTGCATGCCCTAGGATGAAGAGGGGGTGGACCTGGGTCTTCCTCTGAACTCCCTCTCCCTTGTTCTACCTCTTCCCTACTCTACCCAGCTGGACTTTGCCCTTCCCCAGTTTCCTCCACAGGCAATGGAGCCACACTCCCACTCCCTGTCAGTTATTCATCTTCCTCCTAGGATTCAGACTCCAACAGAGGCATGACAGGCAATCTCTATGGTAGAACTTTTATATTATCTAAGTATAGTAATACACTGTATTTTATATTGCTTATAGTAATATGATATCTCTGCCTTGCATACAACAGTATTTTCCTGACTGCCATCCACAATTCTAGGTTAATAACATCCCATTCCAGGATAGTTTGTGTACCCTGTTGAATTGAAGCAATCAAGACAGGACTGTGTGTATTGCTGGGTTGCCCTCTGTATCCAGCTTGGAGTTCTGCATTAAAATTACATTTGCTAACCAAACTTTTCACTCTTCCAGAAGAGGAAACCACCTTTCTTGCTAATGGATCAGTCTCCAGAAACGTCTAGGAAGGCTGCTAAATCTTCTCCGATTTTAATTGCTGGAAGAGAACTATGAGTTTCACACACAAGAGGTTTATTACTTGAGTTATTTTTGCCCTGACATGGCTTGTATTCATTTTATTAATTGTTTGGCTGTTATTGTAATAACTGTTTGGTTTATTTTATGTGATTGTGCTTTATTAGTCTTTTACTACTAATAAATTAAATTGCATTCATAAATATAGAAGCTATGGTATTCAATTTTTGAGAAAAGAAACATTTTGAAAGGAATGCTAGCAGAACTATGAATCATGGGTTTGTGTCACATTTTACATCCTGTTTTGCTTAAAACTAAAGCTCTGACCAGATTCCACATACAAAACTTACATCTATATGTATCCATCATCCTACTCCTTTTTTGGGGGTGCTTAATTCCCATTATGTTCAACTACTGTGTTTCACCTGATATACCCAACTCATACTTCCACGTAACAGAGAATTATTTTTGCTTCTTTCAACAAATATTCATTCCAAATAACAGACCACATGCTACTCATTTGCCACTCTTAAAATTTCTCTATCCATTTTCCATCTTCAGTAGTCATTGTTTCATAGTTCACAAAATCATACACCTGGCTGTTCGTGTGTGTGTGTGTGTGTGTGTGTGTGTGTGTGGCATGTGCACAACTTGCAATTGTTCAATACATTTTCAAAGACAACTAGCTTGATCTCTGATAGAGCTATTTGCAGATTGATGTCCTTGATTGCTGTCTTCTCCTACTTCCAGGTCTCAGTTCTCCATTTACAAGGGTAGTTATCAAATGACTATATAGCTGTTGACCTCCCTGCAGCCATTATAGCTTTGTTCAATCACTACTTTTTAGAAGATTGGGGAAGGTACAAACAGTTTAATAACCCAAATGCCACATCCAACATTCTCTTCTTATTTTAAGGACAGTGTTAGTCATTTTCATACATTTTGGCCACTATGCTACAAAGTGTAATGAAAGTGCTCATGTTATTTTATATAAGCTAGAACCTCTGATTCATTTGCACACCAGTTTCATCTTGTCCACATCCCACCAAGTAGAAGTATTATGCAGGAAACTGACACACAAAGAATACATGATTAAATTGCACAGCAGCAGCATTCTCACAAGAAGTGCAACTCAGTTTATTTTTATCGAGTGCCATTAATATTAGAACGCACTGGAAAAAATGAGAATTTTATTCTAAAATTCCACAATTGCCACACCAGCCCCCCATAGATATTTGAAACAATGCTCAAGTTTATGATGATGTGGATAAATTAGATTTGTGATGCTAGCTTTTGAGAATTTAAAAGATTTGAGGGGGAAAAAAACCTCCTCGCTATTAAATGAGAGAGGATAAAGAAGCCAAACAAATTACATGTGTAATAAAATAATGAACTATTTTATCTTTTTCTTTTCACATAAAACTTTCAAAGGACCTCCAAATTAGGATTCTGCATCATTAAGCATTTGACATTTGTCCAGTTAAAACTATTGACTCATGCTTTCATTTCTTTCCTTGCAAA